>NC_060268.1:158984679-159079073 GCF_021613505.1 Equus quagga | reverse complement strand
GCCCAGGCATGGTGGCAGGTACGCCTGCCCAGCCCAAACCGCAGGCGAGAGGATGGGGAGGGAGAACAGCCTGGGATTTCACTGTGTGGGGGCCAGAATCCCTCTGCGCCAGGATGTGAGTAAGAGGCGGTGGGATGGGGAGGGAGGGGGTGGAAGGACTGGCCTTTCTGTGGCTGGAAAAGCCCTGGGGGCCCATCCCCCCTGCCCAAGAGGCCGGGTTGTCTCTCTGAGCTGGTTTCTCTTTGTTCCCATCCGGGGATCCCAAGGAAGGTGGCTGCTGGGCAGAGCAGTCTGTTTAATCCCATCCAGCCCCAGCACATCTGTGGTGGGGGCATAGCGGAGCAGTGGCTGAGGGAAGGCTCAGTCTCCCCTTTGTTGTCCTTTGTATTTACTTTCTGGTTCCTGCTCCACCCCCTCCAGTCCCCTCCCCCATCAAGCCGGGGTGTTTGCTGCTGTCTGGAGCCTGCTTCCTGCCCCACGGGGAAAGTGTGGCTTGTCCTGAGCATTTGCTGCTCTGCTTGGAGGCAGGGGGTGTGGAGAACACGGAGTCCGGGGAGAGACAGGGAACATGTTTGGGAAGCCCTGGGACGCCTGCGGGCGTCGATGTTCCCTCCATGCAGGTGCTCTTATGGGTGAGCTGGGGCCCATAGGCAGAGGGGAGATTCGGAGAAATGCTAGCCCGAGCCCGAGCCAGCTTCTGAGAGGGTGTGAGGGGAAACACTTAGCACAGTGTTTCTGTTGTTCACACGCACCCTGTGATTTCAGGTCTAGAAACCTGAGGTGGGGATCCGGGTGTCAAGGGAGGCCATTCGGTGCACACTCGCTGTAGGAAATGCATCCTTCCTAAGAATGGAGGGCACTGATGGAGGCCTTCTTTTGGAAACTGGTGTCACCAGCGTGCAGGGCGTGAGCATGCAGCTGGGTCCCCAGGGTCGCAGATGTCCTTAGCACAGTGAGCAGGTGGCCCTGTGTTTGGTCCCTGCCAGGTGCTTTGGGGAATAGCGAGACAAACAAGCCTGCCCTGGCTCTGGAGGGGCTCACACCAAGGAAGGCACTGGGGCAAGACCAGAACTCAGGCAGCCCACTGTGATGAAAGAGCAGGATGGAGTACACCGGGGAGATGACGGAGTCTGGAGCCAAGGGCCTAGCGGGGCATCCAGCTCCTCTGTTCTCTTCCTATTGTGTGGCCTTGAGTGATTGCTCAACCTCTCAGCACGCTGGGCTCCTGCCTGGGAAATGGGGCTCCTGCACAGGTGAGATGGCTAACTCAGGAGAGAGGACAAGCTTTTATTGGGTCCCTGCTCTGGGCACGTCTGTGCAGACACAATCTACACAAGGCACCAGAAGCTTGCCTGCACTCAGAGAGGCCTAATCAATAGGCCCTTTCTCTCCCTTTGTTCTTCTCTCCCTTTCCAGAAAGGATTTGTCTCAGGAGTTGGGGGCGGGGGAAGGATTGCGAAGGCTCTTGGAAGCCATTTCTGAGATGGGCTTGCTGTGAGGACCGTTGGGTAAGGTTTTGGCCGGCAGAGACATGAGGCATGGACATTGCAGGAAATGGTGGGGAAGTATAGGAGGTGTTCAGGGGACAGTCGATAATCTGAAATGGCTGGGGCAGGTCGAAAGGGAACCAAAGGGTCCCCAGAGACTGGTTGGGGCCAGGCTCTGAACATCAGGCTTAAAGCTCAGGCCTGTGTTGCATGGAAAGAGGAGCCCACTGAAGTGGAGAAGGGAGACCTCTGGGGGCAGGAGGCTCCCTGGGTGGCTGGGAATTAGGGAGTGCTCAGAGCTGATTCCAAAGGTCCACGCCAGGCAGGGATGGAGAGCCCCATCAGTCTGGAATCCCAGGCTTTGGTGCAGAGCAAAGGCTGCGGCAGAGATGGCTGGGGAGAAACGGGAACGTCGGTGGGGAGCTGGGTGGGGAGAGGAGGGTGCTGTGTGCTGAGACGGCCTTAGTCTCCCGGGCTGCTGTAACAAAATACCACAAACTCGGTGCCTTAAAACCACAGAAATGTATTCTCTCACAGTTCTGGAGGCCACAGTCCAAAATCAAGGTACCTGCAGGGCCACACTCCCTCCAAATGCTCCACGAGAGCATCCTCCCTTGCCTCTTCCAGCTTCCGGTGGCTCCAGGCCTTCCTGGGCTGTGGCAGCATCTCTCCAACCTCTGCCTCTGTCTTCCATCACCTCCTGCTCTTTGTCTGTTTTTTCCTTTTCCGTCTTTTTATAAGGACACTCTTCGTTGGATTTAAGGTAATCAAGGATGATCTCATCTCAAGATCCTTAATTTAATTACATCTGTAGAGATCTTCCAAATAAAGCCCCATTTACGGGGTCCGACTATTAGCAATGCACTTATCTTTTTGAAGGCCGCCATTCAACCCACTGCAGTGACTGCTGGATTCCAGGTGCCCTGGGGAGAATGGATGAGAGAAAGGGGGATATGGGCCCAGACTCAGGGGAGCCCCCTCCTTTTCTCTGTGACCCACAGGCCTCTTTGTCATCCCTTAGCCTCTGAGACACCAGGCCTCAGTCTGCCTGTCTGTCTGTCACAAGACGCTGTGATTTTCCATGACGCCCTTTGGGTCAGGGCCTCTGCTGTGGGGAAGTGAGGCAGGATGGCTGGACGGAAGGACACCATGTCCTTCCTGGGAGATTGATGGCTTCCCTGCCTTCTCCATCCTTGCTCACCAGGGATGTGCATGAGCTGCTGATGGAGGAGCAGGAACAGGAAGGATGTGGGCCCTCCCACCCGTATCGGCGGAGTCCTTCCTGTGCCTGGGCTGGCCAGCTGCATGACCCCAGTCCAGTCCAAAGGATGAGGTTGGCATCCTGGTGACTTTTTTGGAAACCCCTCCCTCTTCTGAGAGCGGTCCTTGAGGAAACTTAATGCTTTGGTGGGTGTGACCGGTCATCCTCTATGAGTGGCCAGTGTGGCCATGTGTGGCGACAGCAGAGCTCACCTTACTGAAAAGGCTGCTCCCTTACAGTATCTACTTTCCAAGGGCTCATCAATAGGTCTATCTCCACTGGGCATGGGGACGGGGTCCTCTCCTCTCTGCTCTCTCCCTCATTCTGTCCTGCTCCCCAACCCTCACCAGGGCCCAGTCTTGACCCCTGGGTCCTCCTGAGCCCAGGTGCCTGCTCAGGCAGTCTGGGGTCTCCCCTGGGTGAGGGAGGGGCAGTGAGGGTCTGGTTCTCTGGTCCTGGGGACCATGGACCTTCCTCTGTAATACTGAGTGCTCCTTAGTGCATACTCATTAGGCTACAGGCTCCCTTTCTCTTTTCTTCTACTCTTTGGAGAGGCTGTGGGGAAGGCATTTGTGTAAGCCCCTAGCCTGGCACATAGTCAGCCCTCAGAAATGCTGGTCATGATTCTTCTGAGGATGGTTGCTGGGGCCAACTAGGAGACACTGGAATAGAGTCAGGACTGGATGTGGGGAGAAACGTTGAGCTCCGGCCATATTTTAGGGAGTCCTGGATGCAGAGGGACTGAGGGTGCTGGTATTTCTTGGGGGAAGAGTGAGGAGAGTCCTGGGGTCAAGGGTAGCCTGGGGAATGCTTGATGCGGGGTTGGGAGCTGCAGTGGGCAAGAGAGGGGAGACAGGTGGGGGTGCCTACAGACCAGGGCCTGCAGGTTCTGGGTGGCCCACTGAGGTATTTTATTTGGTTCACATGGTTTTTAAAGAATTTTTGAAATAGCAGTTGACGTTGTAAAATTGAGGGATTTTGATAAAATCCAGATTTCTGGCTTCTCTTGGGAACAAAAAAAGATCATGCCATTCATTCTTGGTGAAGAATGTGCGAGGTGGTGGCTTTCTCCTTTAGACGAAGCACGTGTGGCTCCGTTGACCCCATCCCCACCACTCAGCTCTCCAGCACCTGCACCCCGGCTCCTTGACTGTAGGGGCCTGCCCCACCCCACCCAGGCATTTGGTTTTCAACCCCTGCCCTCAGAATGGGGACTGAAAGGAGTTAAGAGAAAGAACCCAGTGGCCATGAGGGTGGCAGGTCAGAGGAAGATGGGCCTGGCTAGAGGCCAAGACAAGATCCTGCCCAGTGGGAAGGGTGGAAGGTGACTGGGGGTGGGGGCTACAAAGACACTGAGGAGAGGAGGCCTGGGAGCCCAGAACCACACCCTCTCTACCCACTTTCTCAATTAGTTTGTGTTAGTCCTCTTCCTTCCTCTTTCCTCACTTCCTTTCTTTGCCTCTCTCTCCCTCTCCTGCCTGGGCCTGAGGCCTACCAGGACCCAGCCCCCACCCCCAGTGCTACTCAGCACCCCTTCCTCCGTCCCTGTTTGGGGTGCAGGTGAAGAGAGACCTCAGCCAGAGATGCCCCATGGTAGCTCTGTGGCCATCTCCTTGCTGGGGTGTGAGCCAGCTCACAAGGCTTTTCTCCTCTCCCCTTGGGGACCCCTTCCTGGAAGGTGGGAGCCAGTCATGTTGAGCAGCAATGCTCAGAGCTGCCCTTACAGAACCATCTGTGCTGAATCTGTCTGTCCGCTGGCCCCAAGTTAGGTGAAGAGGAAGGAGTTGGAGGAGACGTGTCACTCCCACAGCCAGCCGCTCCTCCCAAATGTGCAATAAGTCAACACCCACTGATATGTTGGGTGCCTGCAGTATGCCCAGCCCCGTGCCTGGTGCCCTGGAGGAGGCAGGAGGACATTCAGCTTCTGGGCTTTGCTGGAGCTATAGGTGAGAGGGCAGGGAGTGGTGGGTGAACTGACACAAGCAACGAGCAGGAAGGCCTGACCCATAGGAGTTCAGAGAAGGGGGAAGTAGGCCTGCACCAAAGGGCAGGCTCCCTGGAGGAGGGACCCCTGAGCTGGCCCTGAATGATGGTGCCATTGGGCTGGGCCGGGAAGCTGGTCTTATTCCAGCATGGGGCATGGGTTCTGCTAGAGAGAAGCTTGGAATCGGGGATGAGACAGGCCAGAAGACAGGAGGAGAGCCTCACCAGGGCTTCAGACAGACTGCTCGTGGGGCCCAAACTTCAACACACAGACTCAGGGCCAGACTCGTGCTCTGCATTCAACCTATCATTTCTCACAGTCCTGGTTCTCCAGGGCCTGGGAAGCTTTTGGGGACTGCCAACCTGGATGATTTCCAGGTTGAACCTCCTTGATCTGGTCGCCACTGGCAGTGGTGCCAGGGAGTTGCCACTGGGCAGGGGGTGGTGGCAGGGCTCACTCATTGCCTTATTCCCTGGTGCAGGGGTGGGGGGACAGGCTCAGTCACACACTGCCCAGTGGGAATCTTAGAGGCTACAAGGTGAACCTCCTGACCA
Source organism: Equus quagga (assembly GCF_021613505.1). Classification (NCBI taxonomy): domain Eukaryota; kingdom Metazoa; phylum Chordata; class Mammalia; order Perissodactyla; family Equidae; genus Equus; species Equus quagga. The sequence goes on along the minus strand of NC_060268.1, from coordinate 159,073,787 downwards.
TCAGTCTCTTCACAAGATAGGGATGTTGCAACTACCTAACTGATGTTCTGAAAGTTAAATGACAAAACACATGCAGAGTACTTAGCTTTAGAAATGTCAGCTGTTAATGAAAACATCATTGCCTTTCACTACTCCTCTCCTGTTTGGGCAGAATCCCTGTGAAGGGCCCCAGGGTGATTCCAGCCCACCTGGACCGCCTCCACCTCCACCCCACCCTCCCAGGCAAACATGTCTTCTCTTTAGGCCTCGGTTTCCTCATCTGTAAAATGGGGCTTAGATTAGTACAACTCTAAATTCTGACTCTCTTAAATTTGTAGCTTTATTTTCTCCAAACAACTGTGCACCTCGTTAGCTGGGACAGTAGAACTCCAGCCCAAGGCCCAGTGCACAGTAGTGGTTCAGCCCAAACTTATCAACACTTTGGTTTCCCTAGGCTCCTTCTTTCTCGGAGGGTCCAGAACCTAAGCTGTGAAAGGGAGCCAAGGAACCACACGGGCCTGGGCTACAAGTGCCCTCACCTGCCATCAACCCGCCTCCTTTATTCCGTTTCATAAGGAAACACATCAGCTGCTCTTTTTCGCTCTGAAGATGGAGCCAGGGCCCAGCTGCTTTTGCTATTGTAATTAGCAGAGCTAATTAGCATCTGGTAGGCTGGGCGTGGGGCAAACCCTTGTCGAGCTCCTTGATCTGGGCTGCAGTGACACTGCGGGAGCCCCACCCTCCGCCTCCCTGGAGGCCCGCCTGGCTTGGGAAGGGGTGCTGCTCAGACTTGAGTGGGCATTAGAAACACATGGAGAGCTTATTAAAACACAGGTGCTGAGCCCCACCCCTGGAATTTCAGATCAGCAGGTCCAGAATTGTACCTGAAAAATTTGCATTTCTAACAAGTGCCCAGGTGCTGCTGGTGCTGCTGAGCTGGGACCACGTTTTGAGAACCACTGTCCCAGGGGAACTCCTGGGCTGCTGAGAAAAGGGTCCTGGAAGCCCCTGTTGCTGAGGCCACAGTCAGCCAGCCCTGGGCGGGGGTAGGTGGGCCATGGGGCAGAAGGGGTGTTGATGAACACGTTGTAGGGCTGGACACTCCTATGTTCCCAGTTTGTTTTAGGAATTCTGTCTGGAAGGAGGGGGCTACAGGGTTACACACCCACACCTCCCCAACAGGTGGGTCTACAGCCAAGGAGGGGAATTGAAGAACAGGAATGAAACCCTCTCTCTGCCTTTTCATAGCCTATTGCTGGTACTCGGTGTATGCCCTCAGCTCCTTCTGTCCTGTGATGGGTCTTCCTGGCTGGCTGCCTCCCTGCGTGAACTGTAGTGGGGTTTTTTTGGTTTTGGGGGTTTTTTTAAATTAAGATTATGATAGTTAACAACCTTGTGAAATTACCGTTGTACATCATTATTAATCATGTTGTAGGTACACCATTTCATCCCTAGTGCCCTCCCCTCACCCCCGCTTTCCCCTGGTAACCACCGATCAGTTCTCTTTGTCTATTTGTTAACTACCACCTATGAGTGGAGTCATACAGAGTTCGTCTTTCTCTGTCTGGTTTATTTCACTCAACATAATACCCTCAAGGTCTATCCGTGTTGTTGTGAATGGGACGACTTTGTCCTTTTTATGGCTGAGTAGTATTCCATTGTATACCATATCTTCCTTATCCAATCATTGGTTGCTGGGCACTTAGGTTGGTTCCATGACTTGGCTATTGTGAATAATGCTGCGATGAACATAGGGGTGCATGGGACTTTTGGAGTTGCTGATTTCAGTGAACTGCAGTGTTTTTATTGAAGATCATGCCGCACTCATCTTTGTGGGCCCTGCAGCCCCCAGCATGCTCCTTGCACCCAGTAGGTGCTCTGTAAATCTAGCATGATGGAAAGGACTTGGGCTCTGCAGGTGGAGACAGACAGAACAGGCTGAATCTCAGCCTGGCTGTGACTTTTCTAGGTGTGTGGCTAGAAAATTACTTTGTCTCTTGGGCTTCAGTGAATCCACCTGTGAAACAGGGAAAACACCCACCACTTAGGAGATTATGGGGTCAGTGTGTCCAGGGCCCAGCACATCCTAGCAAGCCCTTAGTAAATGGAAGTGTGTTGCTCTTGGACAACTCTTAGGGGCATTCGTTGGATTATGGTGTGCTGGGGTCCTGTAGGGCTCCAGGGGACACAGGAGTGAGGGACCCCAGGAAGGGAAAGGCCTTGGATTTCTCCCCCAGGGTCTGGCCAGGCTCAGAGTAAGGGTCTGAGTGAACCATGGGTCCTGGCTGACCACCTGCAGTCCTCTGCCGGGGGCACACAGAGGCCGCCCTCTGCTCCAACCCCTGCTGCCCTGTGACCCTGGATCTTTGCCAGGCTAAATTTAGCCGTGACCTGCAGGGGCCGCCACGCTCTGTGGGCAGGGGCGGGGGGCAGGGGCGGAGAGGAACTCAGCAGGTTTCCGGCTGGCTTCCTGGCAAGCAGACAGAAGCCCTGGGACTGACCCAGGTTTATTTTCAAGTCGAACCCGCCCACCGGGTGTCTCAGACCCCACGACCACATGTGTGGGGCAGCCCCCTAGAGGTGAGAGCCTGGGGCCAAGGTGGAGACAGACATCCTTGAGATTGGGAGAACGGTCGGGGCCCTTTGGGGAGGAGTGTGTGTGTGTGTGTGCACATGTGTCCCTGGTTTTGTGAGAGGTTTCCCGCTCTTTATCCTATCCCCATGGTCTCCAAAAGTCAAAACGCCGAGATTCCACCCCCCACCTCGTTCTTCTGACCCCGAGGCCCCCAGAGCAGTGCTCCCTGTGAGGTGGTTTGAGGAGGGGAAGTAGCAGAGGCTTCTGACTTGGCCCCATCTAGTGGGCACTGAGCAGCCACCGCCCGTTCCCCACCCCTTAGGGTGCCGCAGGCAGAGCCAGCCTGTGCCAAGGTTAACAAGCAAAATGACAGCTGGGATCCCGTCCCATCCCTGGGAGGGAGAGATGGTTTAAGCAAGGGGTGAGTCAGAGGGAACTCCACCTCCGGGAGAATCCAAGGTTTTGAAGGCTTCTCGCCTCTGCTGGGGGGCAGGGTGGAATGAGCGGCGTGCCAAGGGACAGCGGTATCAGGGGAGCATTTTGTGCTTTCAAAGCGCATTTGAGCGTGCGTTCCTCCACACCCCTGGGACTTGGGCAGGGCGGATATGCTTGGCAGGTGAGAAAACAGGTTGATGCAGGGTGAGCAGCTGGTATTGTATGGTGCTTACTCTATGCAGGCACTGTGCTAAACACCTGGGATGGATTATCTTGCTTAACCCAACCTCCCTGTGAAGGAGGGCCTGCTATTAGCTCCACCTCCAGGTAAAGCAACGGAGCCCTAGAGAAGCCATGTGACTTACCCAAGACCACTCAGAAGGAGCAGAGTCGAGGTTCAAACCCAGACCTCTCTGCTTCTGCAGCTCAGGCTCCTTCCACGTTGTCGCCTCATTCCCTCATGTTCCTGTAGAGTCTTGTTTGTAACCCTACTATCCTCAGTGTTATTGTGGGCTGAGTTCCTTGGAGGGGCATCTGCATGGCCCACTCCTGCAGGCAACCCCTGCAGGCAGGTTCATCTGCACATTCCCGTCCCATCACAGCTACCCTTTTATAAGAGAACTTGCTCAGGGGCAAGCATTTTGCTAAGGGCTTTATATGCATTCTCTTGTTCAGGCTTTACAACAGCAAGTGTTAGTATTCCCATTTTATAGACGAAGAGACTGATGTTCTGAGAAGTTGAATGATTTGTCCAAGGTCGCATATCTAGTAAGTGCACATGCCACGTTCTAACCTGGTCTGTCTCTTCCAGAGTCTGTCCTCTTAACACCTTGCACACGGAGTCGATCTTTCTGGTTGGTTCAGAATTTTGAACCTTGCCTGCCCCAGTACGAGGAGGCCTTTCCTGTATAGCCCTTCATTCTCCAGCAAGCACGAGGATGTACACAGGTAGCCCTGTGGATGCTGTTGGGTAGATGGGAGGAGGACTTCCCAGTCCTAGGACTTGGAGATGGCACCACTCCCCAGCTGGTGGCATTCTATCCTAAGTTGGCATGGAAACTGACCTCTGGTGTTAGAAGTTGCCAAGGTGGCTGCCTACAGTACAGGGGCCCTGAAGAGCCTTCAAACCCCCAAATTATCTCCTCCCTGGCTGCTGCCTGATGTTCTACCATTAGTACCCCATGCCTTTATCTTAAAACTGATCCACTTTAATCAGCCAGCCTCACATCACGGTTTGATTAGCGCCACCCTGGCAAAACTTTCCATTGATGATTCTCTAATGTAGAAACCAGGGCTGACCTGTTGCTGCAATTATCTAGCAAGCTGCTCCTTCTCTTGTAGAAGAAAAGCTGGTTACCTACCCCCGTACTTTTTCGTCACCCCACACCCATTCCAGTCTGACTTCCTCCACTTTCCCCTGTCCTCCATTTCCTCCTAAGTGGAAATGCAAAGGCTTCAAATCTTACCTCTGAGGCCTGAATGTGTCTGCCTACTGAATTCTGCTGCTGCCAGACCTCCCTCCCCCTCAGCCCTCATGATTCCTGCTGACACGTCCAGCTGTGTACAGGGTGGAGTCACATCTGAGCAGCAGGCTTTGCACAAGTGTGGCGACTCAGGTCATCTACATCCTGCCGCTTGCCAGGTAGAACCTGCAGAGGTGTCTTTCCCTGGTGATGAATACTTGCTCCTTGGCACCATTAGGGTAAGAGCCAGAACAGTGGTTTTCAGGGTGCAAATTCAAGGTCAGGGAACGGGGCTCAGGCAAAAGGCAGAGGGTCCCATCAGTGGATGTTGGCGTGTACCGGGAGCGGGGTGGGTGGTGGGTGGAAGGAGCCCTCTGTGTTCTTGGTGGTCCGACAACAACCTCCGTTGGCCATTTGCTCTCCAGGCTGAGGTTCCAGGCAGGAAGGGGGCAGGGCAAGTGTGGAAAAGGCCCCTTGTTAATTCCCAAGGTTTGTGCTTGGGAGAGGAGAGGGTATAAGGTCAGGCTTACACTATAAGACAGTGCATCCCAGACTTTAATGTGGATGGTATTAAAATGCAGATTCTGGTTCAGTAGGTCTGGGTGGCGCCAAGATTCTGCATTTCTAACAAGCTCTCAGGAGATGTTGCAGCTACACAGTTTGAGTAGCAAGGATGGCAAGGGGTGCGCCCTTCCCCAAAAGTCACTTGAGGCCTAAATACCCATTTATCCTGGAGGAATGAAGTGTCTCCTTTCATAATCAAGTTGGATTTAAAGTTCAGGTGCCTCAGGAGAGGAAAACCACTGACTCAGTCACTCTTTGTGTCTTCAGGGTTGTCCTGGGGAAAGACCCAGGAGAAGGCCAGGAGTTCAGGGTCTGCATCTGGGGTGGGATCTTCCAGATCAGGAGAGATTTACAGTAGGGGAAGATAAAGGCTCAAAACTGCTTCAAAAACAGTTGCTGTTTAATGAATCTATGCTCTGCACCATTCCCTGTGCTGTGTGTGCTTCCAGCAAGACGATGCCCCCGTGGGAACTATGGTTTTCTTCTTGTTCAATAAGGAAACTGGGGCTCAGAGAGGTCAGTTAACATGCCCAAGGTCACACAACTAATCAGCGACAAGGCTGGCTTTGGGACCCAGTCCTCTTGTTCTTAGCCGCCAGCTTCTACTGCAGGGAGGAAAGACACCTTTACCAGAAGGCACTGGGGGAGAAAAGCATGTCTTATTCAGGACAATTTTGGTTTCAGGTGATAGAAAAACAACTCAGGGGCCAGCCCCGTGGCTTAGTGGTTGAGTTCACATGCTCCGCTTCGGTGGCCCAGGGTTCGCCGTTTCAGATCCTGAGTGTGGACCTATGCACCACTCGTCAAGCCATGCTGTGGCAGGCGTCCCACATAGAAGAACTAAAATGACCTACAACTAGGATATACAACTATGTACTGGGGCTTTGGGGAGAAAAAAACAGAAAAAAGAGGAAGCGTGGCAACAGATATTAACTCAGGGCCAAGCTTCCTCTAAAAACAGAAGTAAGCTCTATTAACTCTTTAAAAAAAAGAAAGAAAGAAAAACAACTCAAACTGATTTAAACAAAAAGGGGAATTTATCGATTTATATGCTGAAAGAGCCCAGAGGTTATGGCTTCAAGCATAGCTGGACCCAGAAGATCTGCTCTCCTCTACTTTGGCATCTTTCTCAGGCCAACGCCCCTCTGAGGTAGCTCGAGAGCCACCAGCAGGTGTAATTCTGTTCCCAGCAACTCTAGGCCACAGAGTCTTTCTCTCCAGTGGTCCCAACAAATCATACCTCTGTCTCCCATTGGCCCAAATGGGGTCATATGCTCATTCCTGAACCCATCACTGTGTTGGGGTGAGGAAGGCATGGAATAGTCTTGGGCCTGGGTTATATGCTCACCCCTGGAGCTGGGGGTGGGTTTATCCCCAGCAAAGCCATAAGGGCTGGGAGTAGAAAAGGGTTGGTTCCAGGGAAAGTGGGATACTACTACCAGAAAGAGGACCCGCCTGGGCAGGCAGAACCAGAGGTCCACCGACAGTGGCTTGTTCAGCCAGGATTGCTGGTGTGGGACTTCGGGGTTCTTGTTGCAAGGCTAGACTGAAGCACATGAGGAGACTGTGGTTGGGTCGGAGAAGAAACTATAAGACGTTGACCAGCTCCATAGGGCAGAGGTTGGTGGGAGGGTCCAGGGAAGAAGCTTGGTGTGACCTTTGTCTCTCTCTCTCTTTTCCCAGGAAAGCTCCAGCCATGGCACTGGGGCTCTTCCGGGTGTGTCTGGTGGTGGTGACTGCCATCATCAACCACCCACTGCTGTTCCCTCGGGAGAACGCCACAGTCCCCGAGAATGAGGAGGAGATCATCCGCAAGATGCAGGCGCACCAGGAGAAGCTACAGCTGGAGCAGCTGCGCCTGGAGGAGGAGGTGGCGCGACTGGCGGCCGAGAAGGAGGCCCTGGAGCCCGTGGCGGAGGAAGGCCAGCAGCAGAACGAGAGCCGCGTGGCCTGGGACCTGTGGAGCACCCTCTGCATGATCCTTTTCCTGGTGATCGAGGTGTGGCGGCAGGACCACCAGGACGGGCCCTCACCCGAGTGCCTGGGTGGGGACGAGGACGAGCTGCCTGGCCTGCAGGGTGCCCCACTCCGGGGCCTCACCCTGCCCAACAAGGCCACGCTCGACCACTTCTATGAGCGCTGCATCCGGGGGGCCACGGCTGATGCAGCCCGCACCCGGGAGTTCGTGGAAGGCTTCGTGGATGACTTGCTGGAAGCCCTGAGGAGCCTCTGCAACCGGGACACAGACATGGAGGTGGAAGACTTCATTGGCGTGGACAGCATGTATGAGAACTGGCAGGTGGACAAGCCACTGCTGTGCAACCTCTTTGTACCCTTCATGCCCCCAGAGCCCTTCCACTTCCACCCAGAGCTCTGGTGCTCCAGCCGCTCGGTGCCCTTGGATCGCCAGGGCTACGGCCAGATCAAGGTGGTCCGGGCCGACGAGGATACACGGGGCTGTATCTGCGGCAAGACCAAGCTCGGGGAAGACATGCTGTGTCTCCTTCATGGCAAGAACAACTTGGTGCAGCCTGGCAGGGAGGTGAAAGACCCACTGTGTGCCAGAGATTCCCCATACCTGGACACGATGCAGGTCATGAAGTGGTTCCAGATGGCCCTCACCAGAGCCTGGCACCGCATCGCCCACAAGTACGAGTTCGACCTGGCCTTTGGCCAGCTGGAAACCCCAGGGTCCCTCAAGATCAAGTTCCGCTCAGGGAAGTTCATGCCCTTTAACCTGATCCCTGTGATCCAGTGTGACGACTCGGACCTGTACTTCGTCTCCTACCTTCCCCGGGAGCCCTCCGGGGGGACCCCGGCGTCCAGCACTGACTGGCTCCTGTCCTTCGCTGTCTACGAGCGACACTTCCTCAGGATGACCTCAAAGGCGCTGCCCGAGGGTGCCTGCCACCTCAGCTGCTTGCAGATCGCCTCCTTCCTGCTCTCCAAGCAGAGCCGTCTCACCGGCCCCAGCGGGCTTGGCAACTACCACCTGAAGACCGCCCTGCTGCACCTCCTGCTCGCCCGGCGAGCCGCCGACTGGAAGGCTGGGCAGCTGGATGCTCGTCTGCAGGAGCTGCTCTGCTTCCTGGAAAAGAGCCTGCTCGAGAAGAAGCTCCATCACTTCTTCATCGGCAACCGCAAGGTGCCCGAGGCCATGGGCCTGCCTGAGGCCGTGCGCAGGGCCGAGCCCCTCAACCTCTTCCGGCCCTTCGTCCTGCAGCGCCGTCTCTACCGGAAGACAGTGGACTCCTTCTATGAGATGCTCAAGAATGCCCCGGCGCTCATTAATGAGTACTCCGTACACATCCCCTCAGACCATGCCAGCCTGCCCCAAAAAGCTGTCATCTTGTAGACCATCAGGGACCTTGAGGGCCAGAATGCAGGGCAGCCCCTGTGTCCATGGCCCTGGGGGCACCTGCAAGCCCTGTCCTGGGAAAGTGGCGGGCCTTGTCGGGAGCTCGGCTCAGCCTGTGGGGAAGCCAGGCCCTGTGGTGCAGAGGAGACAATTCCAAGCCAGAAGCTGGTTTGCTTTCAGGCCATTGGGCCTGTGGGTGACGTGACTGTCTGGGTTTGGGGACTGATCCTTTGCAGTTTACTGTTGGATCACCGCGAATGGCCAAGATGATGACAGAACACTTCATGGACACTGAGTTAGAGACAATGCAAACATCGATTTGGGTGTAATTCTTGTTACATCCCAGGTCCCATCTTTACTTGAATGTCAACAGAGGATCTACAGGAATGCTGGCAGAAACCCGTGTTAAGACGCTGCACCCTGATTTCCAGTAACCCTTGGCCCCAAGCATCTGCAACCAAAGCACTAATGGGTTCAGATATGGGAATTTGCAACCTTCCATCCACAGCCTGCACAATAGGGATCCCACAGTGGCTGCAGGTTTTTATATTACTTGGAGACAAGACCTACTAGAGATTCAAGGCCCCAGGTGGCTAATGTCTCTGTTGCACAGAAGTGGGTACTTGGTGGCAGAGAGAAGTTTCAGCTGGCTGCCTTTTCAGCTATACATCTCACTCAGGGTGCACCCCCTTCTCCCAACCTCTTCCCCCAGCACGCTGTGTTCTGAGCCCCCTGGGTGCCACATACCATGCCGGGTACAAGCTTAGCAGCCCCTCACCCCTCTTTATTCTCTCCACGGCTGGTGTCTCTGACCATCCATATGGTGGGGGAGGGCAGACGCTGCAGGGGCAAGCTGCTGGAGAGGAGCGGGGTGACTGGGGTGAAGGACAGAGCCTGGTGGCCAGGGTGCTGGCGTCTGGTTTGCAGCGTGGCCTCTGATGCCCAGTTACAGAGAAAGCTGCAGAGCTGAGAGGTGAGGGATGCCATAGCCCTGAGTTTTCCTCAGGGTCCCAGTCCTAGAGCAGGGCATACCTTTAAGCAGGAGCTGCCGTGGAAACCCAGCCCCATCTGCAGGCCCCAAGACCCCCTCGGCTGTTCATGCCAGTGGGACTCCCTCACTGCACAGAACCCCCCTTTCTGGATGGGCCTTTGCTGGCCGCACAGATGACCAAGACCCGAAGAGCCCAAAAGAGGCTCCGCTGGCTGGGAATAGACAGGGACAGCACTGCAGGCACAGCCTCCAGGCCTCTGAGAGGCCACCTTGGCACTGCTGGGGCTGCAGTCCCTGGGCAGGCGCCAGAGCCTGTGGTTGGAGCTGGCCTCAGTCTCCAGGCCTGGTTCAGGAGGGTTGGGGAGCCGCTCCTCCTCCACTGTGGCTTCACTGGCCCTTAGGGAGTTCCTCTCGGCACTGCCTCAGGAAGCCTTGCAGAGGGCCAAGGAGGCGGCGAGAGCAAGCGTACCGGCACTGCCACCTGGCTCTCCCCCCAGGGGTTGAGCTGGCCATGCCTCTCAGACAGCGTACCTGGTTCCACGGGGTGTCAGGCTCACCACGGACTGAAGAAAAGATCCTGTCCCTACCCCAGGAGTGCTCTCACCTAACCTCAGTGTAAGATGGACAGTTTGCCCGGCAGGGTGAATTCATGGGAGCCTCAGCTGTGACTGGGCACTGAAGCCTGTAGGAAGCTTCCCATGTGAGCTGGAGTTAGACCGAGCAGTGCCCGGGTCTGCGCTTCCCCAGGCCCACAGAGGCCACCGGGCACCCCGGGAACCATCCCGCCCATGTGGTCTCCAACAAGAGCCCCGAGCCCCACATTCTGTTGGGATTCATTTCCAGAGTCGAAGTGAACTTCCTTATTTATTATCTCTGTGCCTTTCCTTTCCCCTCTTCCTCCTTATTCTCGTTGTGCTTGGAAGAGACCCCAGCAACCAAGAACCAGCCTCAGAAGCCAAGACCAAGCCTGAACCCCCCTCGGCTTCCCCGTTGCTTCCGGGAGAAAGTTCACGGGAAAAATACCTTCTGGCCTCTTGTTTGTTCAGAGATGACAGAGCTCAGCGGGGAGATGGGGATCCTTTTATGCACCAGAGCTGCTGCTGAAGCAGAAAGCAGCAGGGCTCCTGGTGTTTCTGGCTGCCTTATTTATATTAAATTCTTGCAAGGAGTAGAAACTGGTTACAGTGTTTGTTTTTACCATCAGGAAATCTGTGAGGTTCCCAGGCAGAGCTGGGGAGGGGGTGGATTTCCTGTTGATGAGCGGAAGCTTTCACTCCCTTTTTATTCTTATGCTTTCAGGAAACTTTGAAAAATAACAAAATAGAGCATTTCTAGCCCATCTTTGAGGCAGCCCGCAGAGTTCCAGAAGGGGCCTTGAAAGCCAGCTGTAGGGTGGATTCCAGCACAGGACCCTGTTTCACAGGGCTGCTGTGTGCAAAGAAATGTGGGAGCTGGAAGTAACATGAAGCTTTTGGTTTTCAAGGAAAGAGATTGTCTTGTAAGTGGAAGAGTTCTAGTTCTTTGGGAAACTTTGGCCTTTCCACTAAGGAGCATCCAGCCCTCTTTCTCCAAAGAATCTCTTTTCTTTCCAAAGGATGCTTGACTTAACCCAGCATCTGCTCACTTGCTGTGCAGAACGCTCCAGAGTTACATTTTGCTGTGCCTCTTGACAAGTCGAAATGAGTAGGGCTGGCCTGAGGCCAAGAGGTTGGTTAGGTTGGAGCCCCAACCCCTCCCTCTGCCTTTCTGAAGCACAGCCCCGGTGAACTGGGACCAGCACTTTGGCTCATAATCAAGGGTGTCGTCAGAATCACCTAGAGAGCCAGGTCAAATGTTCTGACCCCACCTTGAACCCTTGTGGCACTCAGGTAAGGCTCTTGATAAAGCTCCCTCAAGTGACCAATGCAACCCCTAGTTGAGGATGGCTCTCATTTCCTTTCCAAATGGAAAGTTAACGAAAACCCAAGTGGACTTCTTTCCCACAGAGCTATTGGAAAATAGACCTGGGGGATGCCAATGAGCCTGCTTGGGATCTATGATCCAAGTGGCATCAGCCACACCCCCTGAGTGCACCCACCGTCACACGAGTGATAGAAGCAGAGAGGAGCAGAAGCTGGTGAGCACTTCTTTCTAGCAGGTCATTAATAGTCCACAAGCATTTATGAGGAGCCTGAAATACATGAGGCATTGTGAAAGAGAAATGAATAGGACCAAGCCTGTGCCCTGGGAGGGACAGAGTAAGGTGACCTCCCAACTACTCACCTGTGAAAAGCACCACAGGAAACGTGGAAACTCACTGCTGGTGGGTTCAAAGGAGAAGCCCAGCTAGGACCTGCTTCTCCAGGTGTGGCCCTGCACTACACCTATGGGATCGCCCGGGTGTGGGTTTCTGGGCCACAACGCAGACTTCAGAATCTCTAGGAGTCAGGCACAGGAATCAGCATTTTGCCAAGTTCCCCGGGTGATTGACAATCCAAGAACCGCTGATACCTGGGAGGATTAGGGAAGGCTCATGGTAGGGTGCTGCCTGAGAGAGCTTCTGAAAGATGGGTAAGACTGATGGGGAAAGGCATTCCAGCCAGAACCATGGAGTCAGTAGGAATGCATAATAGATGTAGGCAACATTTAAGGAGCATCTACTGTGTGCCAGGCACCCTTCTATGTGCATTTACGTATATTTATTTATCTAATTCCCATGTCAACCCTATGATGTAGGTACCATTATCATCCTCCCTATTTTCCAGATAAGGAAACTGAGGCACAGAAGAGTTAAGTGACTTGTCAAAGGTCACACAGTGGTAAGTAGCAAAGCCAGGATTTGACCCCAGGCAGTGCTGGTATATATACTGAGAAATCGTAGCAAATGAGTTTGAAAATGTCAAGTGGGGCTGACCATGGAAAAGCCTTGAACACTAAGCTAAGGTAAATGTGGACGGCATACAATAAGCAGCGGTGAGCCACTGGCAATTTTTGAGTGAGACAGTTAACTCGATCTGCCCACTAGGAAGTCCTGAACCATGTGATGAGCGCTCTGTTAGGTGCTGCTGGGTTTTATAGCTGGCTTCCGGAGCGGCGTTGGTGGCAACAATCAGTGAAGGTCTGCAAGTCCTAACATAAGTTGTTCCGAAGGCTGTGATTCAGAACATTCTCATGCTCCGTCCGGTCTCCACCTCATGGGATAGAGCTGGAAGGTTGTTTGGTTTGGCCAGCGGACGGCGGGCAGACAGAGCCAAGAACCACACAGCGAAGGAAGCGTGTGCCTTCAGCTCGCCTCATCCCCTCCCCCTTCACCCTCTGCCTTGCCGCCCCCCCACCACCCTGGAGGGGCACCTTTTAGAGTTAACTTTTCTCATTGCCATCCAAAGATAGCTTGTTTTTCTAACTAGTTTTTTTTTAAAAAAATAGAAACAACATAGTCATGATAAAAGAATTCAACCCCTGACAGAAAAATTAACAGATAAAAGCTCCCACTCCTGACTTCTCAGTCCATTCCCCAGCGATACCAAGATGAAGTTTCTTGTGTATCCTTCCAAATTTTCCATGTATGTATCACATGTATGGATGCCCCCTTTTTCTTCTTTACATAAATTGCATCATACCATCTAACTTTTCTTGGGTATCTTTTTTGAACATTTGGCTCTACCTTGCTCTTTAAAATAGCTGCTGACTCTCTCCCCATGTGGATGAGTGAACCCTCATTTACCCAGCCTCCCTACTGAGGAACGCTTCAGTGGCTCCACTTTTTTTGCTCTTAGACACAACACTGCAGCGAGCGCTCTGTGCATAAAGCCTGTTTGAGGGGATCTTTCCTCTCCTGGTAATCGCTGTATTCTCTACTCACCAACATGCTGTCTGTGGATTTATCACCAAGCATCTTACCATAAAAAAACTGTTGCCTGGGATCTATTCAATCATCATGACTCCAGAGTGAGGAAAAGGCATTTGCAACCAAGTACTGAGCAATACAGCTTGTGTTCCAGCTTGGGCCAGGACTAAGTGGGGAATAGAACTATACAAGGCCTCTGTCCCCAAGGAACTGAGTCTACTAGGAAGACAAGACCAATGGTTGCAAAATGAGCCCGAGAACAGTGCAGTGAAAGGTGGTGAGTGATTGAAAGTGAAGTCAAGGAGTGGCTCTGAGGCCTGCCTGGGCATGGGGGGAATGTGAGAACTTCCAAATCAGCTTTGGGTTTGAGCTGTAACCGTGTTAGCTGATACATGGGAAACTGTGAGGAGCCTCCCCAAAGAAAAGCCAATCTACACGATTGTCGTTCTCTCCCCAAATGCTTGTGTTCCATTCATCTGAGCCCAGGGCTGGTTTATTTCTCCTGCACAATGTGGGGCCCCTCCTTTATAGGCCAAAGTCACATTTTTTTATCCCTCTGATCTTCCTCTACAGCCCCACAAAGAAACCAGAAAATGAAACTGTCAACAACAAATTATCTCCCAGCAAGATGGGAGCACATAAACCTCAGAGATAGTCAAAGACATTCTTCTTTTCTTGCTGGGAAAAGTTAGGTCTTAAAAGTACAAGGTGAGATTTACAGGACTGGAGTGGGGTAGGGAGCGGGGAAGAATTTGATTCTATGTGTTTCTTTAAAACCCACTGACCAGTAATATTTTGGGTTTTTCTTAGGGTAACTTGATTTAAAATAGAAATAGAAAGCAAAGACCCACTTCCTGCCACTTCTCATAAGCTGCCCTTGGGCCTTTCTTCCCAATAGGCCAGAGAAGACTCGCACAGCCCCCACGGCCTCATTGCTCACCTATTCCTGGAGAGTGGAGTGAGCTGTGTTAGACCAAAAGTCTCTTGGGAGAGTGGTTGAACACCCAAAGACAGACAGTGGCCTTGGGTCTATACCAAAGGGCATGGCTAGTGCTGAATCAGCCCCCCAGGAGTCAAACCAGCAAGTCGGCTGCAAGATCTCCCAGCCAAGGAAAATGAGTCAGCCCATACATTCCCCATGCCCCAGGAATCAGGGCCAACGAGACGACAGCGGAAGCCTTAAGTAGAGCAAGATTCAGGGCCAAGGAGGTTGGTGGCGTTCAGCCGTCTGGATATTCACAGCTTTGTCTGGAAGGATTCCTAAGAAGCCCTCTCCACACAAGTGTTTCCTCCTTGCAGCATTTTACAGGCCGCCCAGGCCAGAAACTACTGAAGCTCCACCCCTCCAGAACAAGACAAGGCTTCAAGCAGCACGGTTGCTCAGCCTGAATGTTTAATGCTGGAGAGAGAGACCAGGGACGGTGGACCCCTGCCCGTCCTCCACGTGCCCACTCAAAATGGAGGCCCACCTGTGAGTCCTGCCCACTAGACACCCAGACTTCTCCCGTGACAAAGGCGTGTGAAGACCAATGAGACCGAGATTCCAGACACAGAGTAAAGAGCACATGGGCTAAGAGCTTGGGCTCTGTGTTCAAATCCCAGCTGTGCCATGTCCTAGCTCAGCAAGTCTCATAATTTCTGTGAGCCTTCGCTTCGCCTCCATTTCTTCTCCTGTAAAATGGGAATAATACTGTCCACCTCATAGAGCCATTGAGAAGACTGAGGAGAAAGGGCACATGTGAAGCACTCAGCTCAGGGCCTGACGAATAGTAAACTCGACGACAACGAGAACGGCAGCGGTTATTACCTTGCTCTTAGGAGGGCTCCCTACAGCCAATTTCCTACTTCCTGGTTCCCCTACTGGTGACGAGGCTGTCCCTCAAGTCCCTCCTCCGGCCACACTCCTCACTCCTGGGTCTGTCTTCCCTGGGGGCTCCCTTGGCACACAGCGTGGGACCTACAGGAACTGTTTCCTCCACACCTTCCTCAGGGCCAGGTGCATGCTCAGGAAGCGTCTGTGGGCCTGAGCAAAGCGGGCCTGGGGCACTGGCCCCAGTTCTAGGGAACAAGGAGGGGTCTCTTGTCTTGGACCCTCTGACCCCTCTGCTCTCCTAGTCCCTTTGCAGGCGAACAGCCAAAGCCCAGACCAGCAGTTGCCATAGCAACAACAGAGCCAGAGAGAGGGTACCAGGCAGGGCATCCCTGTTTCTGGGGAGATCCAGTTGCCTCATCTGGACAGCAAAGTGGGAGACAGCTGTGATAGCTGCTTTGAGATGAACTCTCTGGAAGGGATCCAGGTTTCTATGTCTTCCATACATCCTTCCTTCCGTCATTCATCCAGTCACATATCCAGGTATTTGCTCATTCACAAAACACTTAGTGAGTGGCTGTCACTACCATATGGCAGGCACTGTGCCAGGTGCTAAGAAAACAAAGTTCAAGTGAGACCCTATTCCTGCCTCGAGAGAGCCCCCAGTCTCAAGGGGAAAGCAGAAGAGGGAGGCAGGGGAGGGCAGAGGTGGTACCGGCGATGGGGAGCAGAGGAGTGCAGAGGTTAGGAGTGCAGCCTCTGCCGTGGGCTGCCAGCATTCAAAGTCCGGCTCTGTCCTTTACTGGCTGTGTGACATCTGGGCAAGTCATTTCACCTCTAAGCCTCAGTTTACCCTTCTGTAAAGTGGGAGCAATTAGTACTTACCTCATAAGGTTGTGAGGTGTAACTAGTATATGTAACTAGTACCTGACATATAGTAAGCACTCAGTAAACAGGTTAACTATTGTTCTGACCCTACCCCAGGGTTCCCTCCTCTATACCTGAAGCCCAGATTTTAAGTGAGGGTTTCTTGCAGGGCTTCCTCAGCAGAGCCCCGGCTAACCCCTCCCTTGGCTTCCAGGTTAAGCAGCCCCTGCCACCACTGCACCTGGGACATCTGAATGTCGCCCGCCCCACCCCCTGCTGTTTTCAGATTATCAGGACAGTGTCGCAGATAAAGTCTCCAAAGGGGACCTTTCTCTTCAGCAAATGAGAGCCTATGACCATTTATTCTAAAATGGAATTTTAAAAATACCTCCTGCCCTTATCATTTATACAGTTCCTCGTTATTCATTCTTGTACCTTCCTCCTACAGCAGAAAAGCACAGAAGCATGCAAACACACACACACACACACACACACACACATCCTTTGAGAGATTTTCTAAACCCCTGAGCATAACCTGAATATTCCACAGCTGTGGAAGCATAAACCAATCCAGATTTAGCAAAGGCTGCTCTTGCTAAGAGATGTCCATCCCCCTCACTTCCCAGCCCCCCAGTTCTGTGATGCTGGGAAAGGGGCTGCCCCTGCTCAGGCTCCCCTGGGTGGGCAGCACAGTCAGAGCCTGCCCCAGCTGCTTGGTCCTCCTCCGCTGGACAGGCCTGCATAGGGCTCTTTCCTGCTTGCTACTAGCCAGGGAGCTGACTGTTGCTCTTGAACCAGGCCCTCTGGAGTGAGGCCATATGCTACTGACCAAGTGGGCTGGGGACCCTTGCTACCTGCGAGGGGATTCTTGGTCATGGTAGATCCTTAGGAGGAAATGACAGGGCAGAGTACTCCACAGTTCCTGTCTGGAGCACATGTGTAATCATCCTTCCAGGAGCAGAATGGTCCTGGGGCACGTTTGCGTTCCATGCAGCATCCAAGCTGCCCAGTAACTGGGCAGACCTGTGGGCATTTTAAATCCTTCACACTTTAACCATCGAAGGGAGACAACGCACCCCAAGAGGGCAAATAAAGGAGATTCTGAGTGCTCCTTCATAACATGGGAGAGGGTATTTATTTTACTA
The DNA here is from genome assembly GCF_021613505.1 of Equus quagga. Lineage (NCBI taxonomy): Eukaryota > Metazoa > Chordata > Mammalia > Perissodactyla > Equidae > Equus > Equus quagga. The sequence goes on along the minus strand of NC_060268.1, from coordinate 159,056,774 downwards.
TCATCAACAACATGGCAAGATTTCAGGATGCACAGCACTAAACTAGACTTGGGGTGCGAGGCGTGGGGAGGGAGGAGGAAGAAAAGTCCCAGCTTCCAAGAGCTCACGGGTCATTTGAGACTAAACCCACACACGTGAAACCACCAGAAAACAACTCCAAACCACGAATCAAGCTGTGTGTGATGTAGGACATCTTGTTCCACAAGGTGATGGGAGAATGAACACAGAGTTCAAGTCAGATCATTTGCAGAAGCCTCCTCATATAACAGGGTTGCCTGCCATTCTCTGAGCACTTCCCCAGCAGGTGCTAAGCCCTTACATGGATGATCCCATCATTCTTCAACAACCCTATGAAATAGGTGCTTAGTGATCCGATTTCACAGATAAGAAACTGAGGCTCAGAGAGGTTAAGCAACTTGCCCACAGAATTTAGTGGTGGCAGAGCTAGGATTTGAACTTGGTGCATCTGACCACACAGCCCCGTTCTTAATCACTGTGGTGCACAAAGAAGAATTTTGATCTGAACTTGGCAAGAGAAAAAGTTAGTGGGAAAAAACCCAGGAGGCTGCTCTGAGTAAGATTAGAGAGTGGAGGAAGCAGCATTAGCAAAGGGCCAAGAACTCTGACAAGCCAGATATGAGCAAAATGTTTGAAGAGACCAATTGTCCAGCCTTCCAGGGACTCACAGATGAAGATGAATGGGAAATGGGTCTCCTGGGAGGGCACAGTGTTCAGGCACAGGGGGGTAGCGAAGGTGGGGGAGGCTGGAGGCTAATCAATGAGAACCCCCTTGGGCTGGGTATTTGGTTATTTGTGAAGACTTTAGATAAGAAACAGAACCAGGCCAACAGGAACCACGATGGAGTCAAGCTTGGTTCTCAGAGCAGCACAGTTCCCCCTCCATCAAGGCCATTGACTTTGAAAAATGAACCGTGGACCAGGTGGGACATGAAGCTGAAAAATCAAGGGAAAGACCCCACCACCTCCTCAACTCCAACTGCCATCAAAGCTCCAAAGAGCAATGTGGAGGCAGACATAGGCTGTCCCTGCAGCACTGAAGGGGACCTCCAGCTAGTACCTTAGAATTTAGATTTAATCCACTCATAGCCACTCTGTTGGCTGAGATCAGAGCAATTTACAGCTAGAAGGAATTTCAAGTAACATTGAGTCACCATCTTCCTCCACCCACCACCACCACTGCCAGATGTCCCCACCACTCCCACAGCACCCCACTGCTGCCCCGTCAGGACATAACTGGACTCAGTCCAGATGGGCTCCAGTTCAGAACCTCTAAGGAAGGGAGCTACACACGACCTCCTCTAGTCGTCAAATCTGATGTTAATATCATCTATGACAATGAGGCTCTTTCAAATGCTGTGGTTTGAACTAATTTGCTAATTTTCCAATCTGCAGGACTTAGAGGACAGCTCTCACCTTAAATCCTTAGTTTAACGTGCTTTTATAAGATAGACACCAATTGTTGAAGTGGTTACTCTGGGACATGAGATGATGAAAGACTTCCTATTTTTTTTCACTGTTTTATTATTTTTTAAAGATTTTATTTTTTATTTTTCCTTCTTCTCCCCAAAGCCCCTCAGTACATAGTTGTATATTTTAGTTGTGGGTCCTTCTAGTTGTGGCATGTGGGACGCTGCCTCAGTATGGCCTGATGACTGGTGCTAGGTCCGTACCCAGGATCCAAACCAGAGAAACCCTGGGCCACCGAAGCAGAGCGCGTGAACTTAACCACTTGGCCACAGGGTCGGCTCCTCACTGTTGTATTTTTTTAAGCCTGATGTATTATTTCTGCCCCGCTAATGAAAGAAGTGCTATTTTGAAAGCTCCTCATGAAGCATTATTTAATTGCTCCTTTTCTCTAGGCTAAATCCTTCTAGTTTCATCCAGAGGCTGACAACTCAGAGACCTCTGTGGGTCGGACAGGTGACATAAGCGAGTGAGAAGGAAGACATGGAAGCAGTGCAGGTGGTCCTGGCAAATTGCAGAGAGCACACCTTGCCGAAAGGCATTCAAATCCTAAACTGGGCTACAGGCCACCAGCCTGCAACCTTTCCCCATGAGCACTTTTCTCCATCCTTTATTTCCTGGTTCTTCAAGCTTTCTAAGTTAGTGTGAGGAGCCCCTAAAGAGAGCATCTTTGGTGTGGCCATCTGGAAACACGCTGTTATCTGTTGTGTCAACAGCAATTTTGGTCCCATGCCAAAGACTCACCAGCACACAGGGTTTACACCTGCAAAGACCCATCTGTCCCCAAGTCCTAGGAGAGGCCACAGGGGTCGAGCAAAGATCCCAGGGAAATATGACTTCACTCTGCATTGGCCCGGGCGCCACAGCAACAGGATGCCCTATCCTGAGCAGACGGCACAGCAGACTGCCCCTGTCAGGCAGTGCCTGTTCTGGCAGACCAGGCCACCTCCCCAAGCAGGCTTGTGTCTGTCCAAATGGCATGGAGTCACACTGGTAACTATTTACATGAGTCAAAATCCACCAGAGGCAGCAGATGGCCGGGCGGGCTGAGACATGGGGGGAAATGGCCCTGGTTTGGGCTGAGTCAGAAGTAGGGGCAGCAAACAGCTTCTCTGTGGGCACGGACAAGTCAAAACATCACCACGGCCATCCCTGGTCTCTCAGCATGGCTAGAGTCCAGGAAAGGATTTGGTGTGAACAAAGCTGAAATGGTCACAGGCTGATCCCTAGACTCCGAGATAAAATGGCATTGGACAGACCTGTCCATCTTCAGTGGTGGGCACTGCCGGGCCGAGCCTGCGGAGATGCCATGGCTGGCCGAGGGATGCATTCCTGCTGCAAGACGAGCGCCTCCAAAGCACTAGGCTTAAAACCGCAACCAAGACAAGCGGAGAGATCAGGGCCTCCTGGGTGTCATCTTTGTCACCTTTATGCCCTCCATGGCCCAGGGCTTGGTGCACACAGGCAACCAGAGGCATCTGTTGGGACGAACTGAAAGAGCGTGTGACGCAAATCCAACAGAGTGACCTTTGCCTGAGACTCGGTTTGGAGTGTGTGTGTTTTTTTAAGGCAGGATGTCGGCTAGGGAACATTGTGAGCCATCCTGAGCCCTGACAGCACCGGTGAAATTCTGACGTACTTAGTCCAGGGTGATAACGGGTGTTTCGTTTCCTGCTTTGGAATTCTTTCAGTCACAAGACCCTCGGTGTCTCCCAGGCCCACAGCCAAAGCCTGAGTGAGAGTGATACTCGTGCACGCCCATGAGGACCGCAGCTTTCGTTTGCCAGATGGAGGATATTTTGACTTGGAGTGTTTTCTTCTTCCCTCCCTTCTCTAACTTTCCTCTCTCCTGGGAGCTTGTGGGGGTGCCAATCTGTGGTGACAAACATCAGGGATGGGTAGACCTGGAACCTCGGCATCAGCACTAACAATCTGGAGGTCAAACTGGGGAAAAGGCCAAGGAACCCGCAGGCACACAGGATCCCAAAATGTGCTTGGACGTTAGCACCGGGCACTAGAGACTTCTAGAGAGTCTTTAGAAGCTATGGGCTAGAAGACTCATACAAATGATTATCAGAAAGCATACATTTTCTGTCTCCATGTTTATTGGGAACTTCAAAGAAAATGAACAGAGATTTATTGACCCACCAAAACAATTCCTGACGCAGCATTGTGATGAGCTTGGGAATTCTGGCTGGTGAAGGGGTGGACTGTGAGCCTCAGCAGCTTAGCCCATAGTCAAAGGCGTCGGGGTTGTTCTGAAAATAGAGATTCAAGAAGCCCAGGAAAATGTTCTTATCTGTGAGAAGAGCACACACTGCAGGGTCCTGCTTCATGGCTGCGATCCAGAGCCGAAGGGCCGGGGTGTGGCTCACACAGCTGCAGGAGAGGAGAGGAGCGTTAGCACGTCTGAAGGGGAGGCATCAGGAAAGATCACAGGCATTGCTCTTTAGATTTACAGGGTAGGAAAAATGGGCTTATCTGGGCAATAAAGTTTTCATAGCTATCTTATTATCAACCGAGCATGATCATTTACTGGAGGAAAATCTTATTTTCGGAATAGCTGTGTGTGCTTTTGAATTGTAGAAGTTGAGATTGTTGCTTTTAACAATACAGTTAAAATACTTGCAGACAAATTGCTCTGGGGAAATAAAGGGTCTGTGCTTCCCTGGTTACCAACAAAAAGACAACCCATGGAGAGAAACATTCTCCCATCATTCTCAGATTTGACTTTAGGGGGCTTGAAAAAAATAAAGACAAGTCGTTTCCAAAAACTCTTTTGAAAAATGAGTAAAACAATCATCAAACTTTGAAATAATGGAGGTGACTGGGCCCTTTCGAAGACCGATCAGGTTTAGGTCTAGGATATGTAAAACTGCGTGCTCAACATAGTCACCTGGTCAGCGGGAAATCCAGGAGCAGACGTGAGGCTTCCTGACCTCTGGTTCAATACTCTGGCCCGGAGGAGACGGGTTTTTGTTTATGTTGAGACATAGTTTAAAATACCCAAATGTGTTGCATCTGATCTTCCCTCAGAAACAGCTGAAGTGGGAGGCGCAGGAGACGACCCCTGGATAGACTCAACCTTGTGCATTACGAGGTTTCGGTCACAGTTCTGCCTTGGCAGGACGAGATTCCCAAATGCCAGAGTTGTCCTGCACCCACCATGGGACTGGCTTGGATCAGAGCAGGTGCCGGCACAAAGTTAACTTGTCCTCTGAGCATCGTGGGGACAAAGCACGTGTTCCGTCTGCCTGGGGACCCTGCACGGCCTCCCAGAGTCTACTGAGCAATTTCTTCCACTTTAAACATCTCTACACTTCTATGGTGTATGGCTGCCCATTTTGTTCGTTTTAACATCAAGCATATATTACTTTTAAAATCATTTATTTTTTAATGATATTTCTATCCAGAGGAAGAGTCCTCAGGGAACTAAGATGTGAGTAAGGTATATGGTGTCCACTGGGGGACTTAGAAGGACCAGGTGGAGGGCCACGGAGGGAGCTACAGACAAGTCACCAAAACCCTGTGCCTGGGACTCTCCTCTGCTGTCACCACCGGCCTTCGCTGGGTGGGCTGATGAGGACAGCAGCTCTGAAGCCCTCCGTGCGGGAGGCTTTTGGACACAGGGTCTTAGCAGCAGAAATATGGGCCCAGTTTGGGTCTGCGGTTGGTGGCAGAGGAGCACAGATATGTTTTGAACGAGGAAACACATAGTTTAAAACCTGATTTCTTTTACATTCATCGTGACACATGTCCAAAGGGGGTAAATGGCCATTTGATAAACTGCCCATTTCAACCACTGTCCCCGGTGCGACCCCCAGGAATCATGACCACAAGGTCAAATGTCTTACTCGGCTATTCCATATACATCCAGCCGCTCAAACCAGGGCCAAAAGAGGTAATCAATCATGGATATACAGTCTCCACCAAAGAAGACGGTGTTCTGATAGCCAAGAATCTAAAAGTTTAAAGAGAACAAAAGCAAGTTAATTTCCCTACCTGCCGACACATTTATAGATACTAGACACAAATATCAAATTAATTCCCAAAGAACTGAGGCTTTGATTCTCTTTCTGTTTTATTAGGTGAACGCTTCTTCTCTTTTCCTGAGGTTTCCTCCATCTCCATTAGGGTCGTACTCCTGGCCTCACTCAGCCCCTCCCTCCTTTCAGCGCTGGAGGGATGGTGTGGCTCCTCTGATCAGAGAATTTGGAAGGACACCCCAGCCCCTCCCTCTTAGCCTAGGACAGGCTCCTCCGAGGGCTAAGCTTTCCACAGACAGCTCAGCCCCTGGAGAGGGGCGGTCCTGCCTCAGGCCAGCGCTGCCCATTACTGGGAGGCGGCGCTGGGGGGACACATCAGGAGCCCCACTTCTGCAGTTGTGGTGCCCATTCTCCAGGACCCACGTTATCTGTAATAAAGGGGATCCCGTAGTCTCCCCATGTCTTCCTCTTTTGCCTTATTTCTCAATTGATTCAAAACTAAGGAGGAGAGACCAGTGCTATTTAATGGGCTCCCTCAATTCCCAATACTGTCTTTCCATCATATTTTCTTTTCTTATTTGAGCCCTTTGAACTTCACATTGTTGGCCACTCAACACCATCAACATTTTGCATTAAAATAAAATCTCTCATTCCCAAATGGGACAAACCAACCCAGATAGATGGACTCCAAAGAAACAGATAGACTCTTAACAGACAGATAACCAAAGATAGTGAAAAAAAAAAAAAAAATAGTACTTGAAAAAGTAAAAGGCAAAAGCACTTAGCAGGGGTTATTGTTGGGCCAGGTCTTCCCAAAGAGAAAAGGATGGGGCCAATTACCTCGTTAAATCAAGCAAACAACCTTCTTTGACCCATATAACTCCTAATCAACTGAATAATTCCCTATTCATTCCATGTATATAATTCCCTAAATTCCCTAAACGTCCATGTATGATTTGTTTTGACAAGGATTTTCTCAAGAGCACCTCTGCTCTGTAAAGCAGAGGAGTTACACAGATGTTCCAGAGTCCATCAGTTTAGAATTGGTTCTGGATTTGTGATGAGAAAGCACAGAGGCACCCGAAGCTTACATCCACAGAAAGCAAACAATCCCTGACAGAAAAGATCAATGAGATCCCCCACTGCCACCCTTCTCAGAAGAGAAAGCAAATCTTGGTGCCCTAAATTCTGTCTCTGTTATCTCCCAGTATGGCATGAGTGGTAGTCAGACTCCCTCCCTAGTGTCCTCGAAGTCTGAACCAAGTTACTAGCATCACCTGGTTCAAAGAAACTAACAGGATGGCACTCAAACAGCAGAATCTGACCAGTGAAAACTCAAAACAGAGGCTGTTTTCAGTCATGTATAAATAAGACCTGACTTACAGGGGAACGGAACAAATTGTTCAGTTTTTATGGATTCCAGAAAGCCCCAAACCTTCCTTATGCTCAGGAATAGATAATAATTACCCAAACTTTTATCTCTGGCTTTAAAACATATACCTCCAGCTTATTATCACTTTCATGGCACAAATCCAGAACCAATTCTAAACTGATGGACTCTGGAACATCTGTGTAACTCCTCTGCTTTACAGAGCAGAGGTGCTCTTGAGAAAATCCTTGTCAAAACAAATCATACATGGACGTTTAATGGAATCCTGTATGGGTCCTTTGGGTAAAGTGATGAGATACTTTGAAAATGAGTAACTGCTTAGTAATTGCTGTTTATGTAGTAAACATTTTATAAGCTTTTCCTTTGCTCACAGTAGGAGTATACCTTTAAATATATATGCTTTTATTGATATGACCAATTTTCATATAAAGACTCATAAAGTAATGGAAGCCCTATGAAGGTACGGGGACAATATAAAGTCAAGATGAGCATGGACGAAATGGGTGAGTGATCATTTATCTTGTGCAGGCCTCTCCCCCATCCCCGAAATACATGTCCACGTTCCTTCAGACTTTCTTAAATCTAAGTGTGACATCACAATTCCTAGGAGTTCTTGATACGGCAGCAGATTCTTGAGGCCTGTCTCAGACAGGCATTTCTCTACCAGATTTCTTGCAGGGCAAGTCTCAAAATCCCAATAGAAAAGCTGTTTTCCTACAAACTAGCAGAGTGCTGGCTCCTTCAGAGACACCTCCCAGTGGCATAGGAGAACATCCTGGCCGGGCCTCCTTAGAGGGTTATGCAAACCTGGTACCTTCTAGACATGTGAAATGACTCTTCCCCTTAGAATCACACAGCATCGGTACCAGAAGGGCCACTGGAACCCTCTAATGCAACTCTCTTCCCATTTTACCATTTATTCATACCATGCTCATTACACAGAGGATTAGAGGTGCAGTGTACAATAAAATACGAAAGATGAAAAATAATACAACGCTAAGTTTAGGGGAAAATAAAAGTTAGAACAGAAGGTCAAAACAAGGAAGGAAAATGGCATCAAGATACCAAGCCAAGCCTCCCGCAGTTCCTTAAGTAAAGCTTTGAATTTGACTTGAGTTTCCCGGCAGCTGAAGCAGAGAGGAAAGCACGCTGGCGAGTGGATTCTTGTCTCTCACGTGGACGCACAAGAGACTGACACACAGAGGGGGAAATGCAGACACAGGGAGGTAAAGGGGCTCTCTGGTTGGTGCCAGAGCTAAGACAAAACACCATGCTCCTAATTCCCAGACTAGTGTCAACCCTTCTGTCACTCAACTTCAAATACGCATGTATGAGGACTTGAATCACAGAAACTTCCCCATATCTCTTGTGAATTCTTTGCTCTTTAAGTATCAGCAAAAAGCTTAGAACCAACAAATTCTGGACTCCCTTACAGCCAAGGACTGGCCCACTGAGCTTCCCTGGGAAAACTCCCTCCTCCACCCAACTCTTTCTCACTCTCTCTCGGTCAACGGCTCTGCCAGAGCACCTAACCGACAAGGAGGTGAGAACGCCAACATAACCACGGTGAAAGAGATCATCAAACATCTCTCCTTCCTGTTTCATTCCATTGATCAGCTTTACTAAAATAGTTCTGTGTTCTCTGTTTAAGATGAGTCCCTTGCTTACAGCCAATTAGCTCCTCTGACAAATTTTAGGATGGTCAGAGGTAAAATAAACTGACAGTGTTAATCTCCTAAGTGTTTTATCATCAGAAATGGAATAGGAAACTGCCCTTGTACCTCCATCCGCTTAGCAGCGGTTATGTTAATATCTCATTTTTAACAACTCCATTTTGAATTCTTTCTGTCACCCACCTGCCACATATAATGATATTGGCCATTCTTTATGTTGAATAGCGTCTCTCACCATGGAATCCCTTACTTTCAGAACTATTGTCCTTGATATCATCAAGCAAGGCAAAATAGCCTGCTTAGAAGATGCTTTTCTTCCCAGGCCCCAGACAGCCCCCACCAGGCCACACACAGCCAGGGGAGGGCACTGAGGCTGTAGCTTCTAGCCCTTGGGTTTCCTAAAAATATTAACACATGTTCAATTCAGGCTTAAGAATTAAGCTTTGGGGGAAAAGCAATTTGACGTCCTGGAATGTTAGAAAAATCTATTTTTAAAATTTTCTGGTCTCCAGTTCAATAAAAAAATTGACTACAGAGCCTTCCCCTCGCTTTTGGACGGGATAAGGGATAAGGGATAAGGAGTGAGCACGCAAATAAAGAGGGAGGAGCTGTTTGGTATGAGGTGGAGCTACTATTTCCACGCCCTGAACGTGGAAAGCCTGGATGGAAGGGCACCTCATCTGCGAGGGCCTCTCGGGCTCCCCCAGGGGGGCCAAGGGAGGTTGGCGCTGGAGCGCGAGCAAAAGGAAGAAGCGCGCGGGGCTCCCCCGCGTGGCCATCGGTGGTGAGGCTGCCCGAGGAGGTTCGCCAAGGAGGAAAAAAAGACATCTGTAAGTTTTTTGTGAGAAACAAGATCACAAAGAGAAGCGAATCTCAGACTTCCTCAAACCCGTCATCCTAAAAAGTTTCAGTCTACAGTCTTGGACTTTCGGGTTTAGCCTTACTAATTGCACTTCAAACCTTGAAGCGCCCACTGCCCTGCACCACCGTCATTTATTTACACCATTGCCGAAAAATGCTGGGACTCTAACCAGGACAGACAGCGTGGAGGTTCGCAACGGACGCTGCTGTCCTTGCTGGAGGAGGAAGAAAGCCGTTTTCTTAATGGAAATAGTTCTTAAGAAGGAGAAGCACCCCCCTCCCCCCCGCAAAAGGCACAGAGCCACCTGCCAGTACATACGCAAGGCAGGCTCTTATCCCGAAGCAGTAGCAAAGTACACAACACCCAGGCAGGAATCTTTTAAGTTCATAAAAGATAATGGGAGGTTCTCAAGTTTTCAAATTTCAGGTCCCTGCTACACAGACATATAGCTGAGTCTGAGCTAACAACGATGAACCGATTCCTTAAAACAAACCAAGGGTATAGAACAGAGAACAGATAAAACCATTTCCCCTCCAGAAAGAAGCCATAGAAGGAGGGTCTGCCCAGAACACGCCCCTCCTGCTGCTCACCGCTCCTGACCTAGGGCCCCTGTGAAGATTCGGAATGCAGCTGCCAACATTTGGGGATTAAAAGACCACCCTGAAAACTCTAAGCTGGAATCCTTCAAGTGGGCTTAATTCTTTTGTCAAAATATATCTGGAAGATAGTACCGAGGGAAAGCTAGTGGGACAATGCTTGACAAGTCAAATATCTTTAAAGTGATGGATGGTGGAGGAAAATGGCAATGAATATTTATCAAATCTCTGAAGGGGGAGAGGACTTCCTCTGCATAAAACAGCGGAAGAAATCCCAACCACCCGAAAGACTCATAGCACGGTATTTTTAAATGTTATATTTCTATATGTACAAAACAGAGAAGCCAAATTAAAATTTAAAAGAAAACAAAAAATGTGTCTTAAAAACAGGCAAATATGGGGCCAGACTGGTGGCCAAGAGGTTAAGTTCGCATGCTCCACTTCTGTGGCCTGGGGCTCACCAGCTCAGATCCTGGCCGCAGACCTATGCACTGCTCATCAAGCCATGCTGAGGTGGGGTCCCACATAGAGGAACTAGAATGACCTACAACTAGGATGTGCCACTATGTACTGGGGCTTTGAGGAGAAAAAAAAAAAAAAGATTGGCAACAGATGTTAGCTCAGGGCCAATCTTCCTCACCAAAAAGCATATCTTAAAAAAAAAAAGCAGGCAAATATTCTTCATACATAAAGAATTCTTTAAAAGGAATCTTTACAAACCAACAAGGAAAATCTGTAAGACCTTGAGAGACAGCTGGGCAAACCCTCTGAACAGACAATTTTCACAAGACAAAACACAAAAAGGTGGCACACTTTGGGGGGAAATCTTCCACTTCACTAGCAATCAATGAAATACATATTAAATCAGCAGTGAGAAATTACTCCAAAACAGGCAAATATCTTTTTTAATGAAATCTCCCAACAGTGAAAAGGGGATGGTGCTCCGGGCCTTTTCATATATTGCTGGGGGAGGAGGGGGGAGCGGTAAACAGCACAGTCTTTGGGAAGCAGTTTAGCAACATATAGCTCGAGCCTCCAGTGTTCACACCCTTTGATCTAGTAATTCCATTCCTGGAAGTCCAGCCTAAGGACACATTCTAAAACAGAGAAAATGCTTTTTATGCAAAGAAGCTGCTGTTCTCTGTAGCATCATCCACAATGGTAAATGACTGAAATAATCTAAACACCTCTAATGAGAGTGCTGGATAAATAACTAGGGTTTATACACAGGGCAAATTATGCAAAATGAAGTGGGGTTTTTTTTCCATTTTTAAAAATTACACATATTGGGGCTGGCCTGGTGGCACAGTGGTTAAGTTCATGCACACTGCTTCGGCAGCCCAGGGTTTCGCCAGTTCGGATCCTGGGCGCGGACATGGCTCTGCTAATCAAGCCATGCTGCGGCAGGTGTCCCACATATAAAGTAGAGGAAGCTTGGCATGGGTGTTAGCTCAGGACCAGTCTTCCTCAGCAAAAAAGAGGAGGATTGGCGGCAGATGTTAGCTCGGGGCTAATCTTCCTCAAAAAAAAAATTACACATGTAATAAATACATTCTCATTGTTAAAAAAAAATTCAAACACAGAAAAGAGAATAAAAGGCAAAGACTCTCCCTCCCTGCCCTTAACCACTTTTATTTCCCACCCCAATGCTAACTGAATCTCCTTCCCAGCAGTAGCCACTAGTAGGAATTTGATGTGTGTCTCTCCAAACATATTTCTATGTATTTATTTACATGTATATGCACACATATATAGTTGTTTTGTCTTATTCTACAAAAATAGGATCCTACCCTCTGAATTACTGTATAATTCATTTAAATATTTCCAGGCAATCTCTTCACATCAATGCATGTGGATTTACCTCATTCATTTTTAACTGCTCTACAGAATTCCACAAGATGAATAGAATTTATTTAACCATTCCCGCTCTAATGTACATTAAGGTTTATCATTTTCCACTATCATAAATGATGCTGCTCTGATAAAAAACCCTTATACATATAAATAAGCATTTATAGAGTTTATTAAAATACGAGGAAAATTCTTATGTCATATGGTAATCAAGTTCTAGATACAGTATGATTTCAACTACATAATAATATATGTAGCAGAAAAGGACAGAAAACAAAAAAATAGTAACAGTGGTTGTTCCTGGGTAGTGGGATTATGAATTTTTTTCTTAGTTTCTATATTTTTCTGTATTTTTCAAATTCTCCCTAATGAACAAGTATTGCATTATAATTGGAGAAGAGTAAAATTAATTTTTAAATAATAAGAATAATTATTATTCCTTTATTTACATGGTAGGAGAACGTATAGTGGAAGGTTATTAAAAGAAACACAGTAAATATTAGTTTACCTAGAAAGAAACTGTCAGAATTGGAGCATGAATGAAGTTACCAAACTAGCAACAGCACAAAGACTGCTCAACTAGCCATGGTGAGTAGAGATAACCAGTTCCCTAGTGTGGAGGAATGGCAGTTACAACTAAAAAGTGGCACGTTAGTAGACATGCTAAATTAGCTAGCAAATCCAAGAGAACTGACAACATATATCCAACCCAAAAACTTGTACATGAATGCTCACAGCAGCATTATTTGTAACAGCCACAAAGTGGAAACAACCCAAATGTCCATCAACTGATGAAGGGATAAATAAAATTTGGTATCCATACACTGCAATGTTATTAAGCCATAAAAAGGAATCAAAGATGAACTTCAAAAACATTATGCTAAGTAAAAGAAGTTCACGAAAGGCTAATACTGTACAGTTCCATTTATATGAAATATCCAGAACAGGTAAGTCTATGGAGACAGAAGGTAAATTAGTGGCTGCCTGTGGCTGGCAGGGTTGAGAAGAAACGGGAGGCAACAGCTAATGACTAAGGGGTTTCTTTTTAGGCTGATGAAAATGTTCTGGAATTGAATAGTGGTGATCATTGCACAACTCTATGAAAATACTAAAAACCACTGAACGATACACTTGAAAAGGGTGAATTTATGGTGTGTGAAATATATCTCAATAAAGCTGTTATAAAAAAGAGCTAGTAACAATGAATTTAGTTTGTAGACATGTTAGATTCATTGATAAAAAAAATTATCTTGTAAATAGTTTGCCATACACAAAAGACTACAGAAAATTATTTTCAGTAAACAATGAGCCAGGTATAAACTTTCTTTCCTTCACGTCCTGGTGACATCAAAGGAGAAACCATTAAACAATATATAAATTAATTTCATTTTTGAAATTAATAAAAATTAAGAAAGAAAAATAGCAAAGCTTAACCAAGACAATATAATCTAATTGGGCAAAAGTGTATTCTTTTTAGAGAGGAGAAAGGACAGGTTAAAAATTAAGATCAGGGGGGCCAGCCCGGTGGTACAACTGTTGAGTTCACATATTCCGCTTCGGCGGCCTGGGGTTCACCAGTTCAGATCCCAGGTGCAGACCTATGCGAGGCTTATCAAGCCATGCTGTGGCAGGTGTCCCACAGATAAAGTAGAGGAAGATAGGCATGGATGTTAGCTCAGGGCCAATCTTCCTCAGCAAAAAGAGGAGGATTGGCGGCAGATGTTAGCTCAGGGCTAATCTTCCTCAAAAGAATTAATTAATTGATTAAAAAAATTAAGAATATGGGTGAAATTTTGAATCAAGAAAATATTTAAGGAGCTGGCCCAGTGGCATAGTGGTTAAGTTCTTGTGCTCTGTTTTGGTGGCCTGGGGTTTACAGGTTCAGATCCTAGGTGCAGACCTAGCACTGCTCATCAAGCCCATGCTTTGGCAGCATCCCACATAAAATAGAGGAAGATTGGCACAGATGTTAGCTCAGTGACAATCTTCCTCACAAAAAAAAAGAGAAAATATTCAATTACACATGCTCCTGGGTGATGTACACACACCGTACACAAATTTGACCTCAGGCAAACTGACATACACATGAGGCACATAATCACATTTGGAAATGTGGAAAACTTTGCACAAAAATACAAAGTAAAATACCACAAAGCAGGCCGGTGAATGCCAAGAATTAAAAGCTTAAAAGTGTCCTGTGGCCACCAGAAGCTGCAGGCTTCAGTTACTGGGCAGTTCTCACTCCCTCATTGTTATTCCAGAGTTATCTATGTTACTCCCTCTCACTCCCCTTTATTGATCTCTGATGATGACTAGTAAGGGATCAAGCAATAGCCAGAATGTAGAATCTGTAAGCGCAAGAACACAGAGTCAGAGCAAAAATCCAAGGCATCAAAGAAATCCGGCCGAATCCTGTCCTTCACTGCTCTGGGGCTTGGTTGACCACTTCCACAACGAAAATATTCAGAATGAAGGCACTGGCACAGACAGAACTATTGAAAGGTCCTGCCACATTCAAATCCACAAAGATAAAATGAAGGTGGGCTCAGGGGCCAGTCTGAAATGGAAAATCAGTAACAAACATAAAAAAAGAATAAAGCTAAAAAAAGTCTGCTGCTCAGATTAATGATTCAGTAAAGTCTAGAAAATCGGTTTGAAGACAGAAAGTGTGATTACAGAAGGGCATCCCAGTAGTTCTAAAACTCACGAAAATGTTCAGAAGAGGAAAGCAAGTGGGGAAGCTGCCGGTTCGATAATAAAAGCAGCAGTAACGTATCTCAAAGAATTGTGAAAATATTATAGAAAAATGTGGTTCCACTACAAGCATAATGAATTTTTAATTTTTATGAAACTGGATTTTTAAAGAAAAAATTAAAAAGTCAGGGCATTTATTGCAAAAGAAGAAAGTGTCAGAGTTTAAGGCTGCAAAAGGTAAAATAAGCCTTTTGCTTGATGATAACATGGCAGAAGGTGATACACTGGTATCCTGACTTGCTTATCACTGAGAAAACCTGTATGTCTTTAATATACTCTCAGCTCACACAAAATCCTTATTGTACAAAGCCATGCGAAAGAGTTGCGTAAGTCAGGGGATCATTTCTATTAGAATTATTCCGACGAGTTTCAGTTTCACTAGAATCTCCTAGAGTCAATATATTGGTATTTAGAGGAATGGATCAACGAATTCAACCTCACTGGGTGCGTTTCAGATTCTGATATTGCCTACATTGTAGTTATAATTCCTGCTAACATTTTATGGGCCAAAAACCACATTCAAGTTGGTTAGAACAATGCTCAATATTCAGTGGTCCTTGACGAGCATCACTGAAGCTACCTGAACCTGGGCTAGTTAACAAGTCATTTCCAGGACTTGGCTACTGATGACAAAGTGGACACGTGTTATTCAGTGATGTGTCAGAGCCAGCTGATTGCCCCTCTCTCTTCCCAACTCTGAGTTTGGAGACATCACATTGATAGGTTAAAATTAGCCCTGGGTGGGAGTATTTACACCACTGAATTCAGCAAATGCTACAAATCAGGGCTTTTTTTTCTTCTTTTTTCAGAGGGAGTCAGTTGTTAAACATTTATCACCACACCACTGGTTGTATTCCTAATTTCTCTGGTTAAATGGCAGCCACAAAGTTAAAACACTGAATTTCAATTCTTGTTCTTATGATTGATGCATTTTGTGGCCCTGTCCAATTAACTTCACCTTGTCCATTATCCCTAACTCAACAAAGAGAGACAGCCCTGCTTGTTAATGTCAAATCACGTGCGTGAAGAGGGGCACTGTCCTTGGCAAGTCAAGCTCGTAGGCAGTAAGACCATTCCGAAGGTTTAGTACACCCATATGCTACCTTCCCGAGCATGGTCTCCCCATGAATATGCCGTCAGCACCTCACGCTGAGCACAACTGATCTGCCCACCAACTCTCAGTGAAAAGCATCACACTAACTGGCCGGAAACTTGGAAATCATCCTCAACATCTGCTACCTCTTAGCAGATTGTCTCTCTGAAAATCTCCGCACTCGAATCTCCCTCTCCATCCCTTCTTAACATGGTCCCCTTGTCCCTCCCCTGTCCCCCAATTTTTCCCTCTCATTCATCTCCCACGTGGTTTCTGGGCTGAATATTTTTTAAAAGCAAGAGGGAGCACCCCACTCTCTTTATAATAGTTTTCAATTACTCCCCATCGACTTTGGTATAAAGTTCAAATTCCTTGGCACAGTAGTAAAGGCCCTTAGGCATCAGACTCTGTGCCACCTCCACCTCCACACACACTCGCCAAACCAGTAACTCCCTGGACACCAACCTCTCCCTGCTTATTGTTTGCTGACACACTAGTTGCTCTCCCCTATGCCTCTACTTCACCCTGGAGTAGTCGAGAGAGGCATTATCCCCAACCCCTCCGCCAGCTCTCTCTTAGGCATCCCTCCAGCCTAGCACTCAACACGCCTAGGTTTGAAATGGGTTTAACAATCTGTCTCCTCCTCCAGGCTTGAGCCCCTGAAGGTCTTTAACTTTTGTATTTCTAGAACCTAGTTCAGAGCCTGCACAGAGAGGCCACTCCGATCTGCAACGTAGGGGTAGTACAGTGTACCTGAGAGGGTTGTTGGAAGGCCCGAATGAGACGGTGTTTGCAGTGCACCTGCTGCATAATGCATGGCACAAAAATATGGCTTCAGCTCCTCTGGAAGAGCCCCACCTAAAGAGCTGTGCCTCCGTTGTAATATTATACATTTATTTAGCCGTCTGTAATTTACGAAGTTCATCCATCATCCAAATGCAGCGCAGGAGGGAGACAGGTCAAAATGCGTTTTCAATTATCTTTGAATTCAAAGGGTTTTGTTTCCCAGCCCCTTCCCCTGGCCCAGCATTTATCTTTAAGAAGGTAACCAGACACGATGGAATCAGTTCAGCTAATGTTTAAAATAAAGACCTTAAAAATTCTCTATGCACAAGAGCTTTCAAATTTCTTTTTGAAAGCAGAGGTTCTCCTTCTCCTCCAGATGCAATCTTGCTAGGTGTCTTACACATGGCATTAAAAGCAGGGCTGGTCTCAGAGAAGCAGGATCCAGAACTGCCACCAGGCCTCCCCTCCCCGGGTGGTCCCTCTGCAGAAGCTGGAGGCTCTGAGGAATACACCTTTCAAAACACTTGCTTATTCTATAAACGTGGAAATGAAGGCAAAGAGAGGTCCAGAACCTTGCCCAAAGGTCTGAAATCCAGTAAAGCCAAGCCTAGGACCCAACACTCTTTCCACCACATCATACTGACTCCTCGGAGTCAAGATAATAGTCTGTGGTCTCAGGACCAAAGGTTGACATTTCTTACACATGACTATTAATCACCCATATGTGCTGCAATTGTACAACTCTAAGACAGGCAGAGTCTTAGATTTGGAAGAATCTAAGAATTTGGAAGAGTAAATAAATTTAATTGGCTTCCTCTTGACAAAGGTCAAATGGAACAATATTAATATAATCAGCCTTCCCTTAAGGGGATAAAAGTAGCATTCTCTGGCTGTCAACAGAGTTACAGCCCACCCATAAAGGGAACATACCAGTTTCTGGAACAAAGATAAGGGAAGTCAAAGACCCACCTTCCAGATTATTCTAAAGGTAAGGGTTAAGTAACGCTAGTACAGCCAGGTTCATAAAGGATCTGGTGGTACAGATTGCTCCTTGCCCACCCATAGCCACTTTCCCCTTCTTTCTTAACTACTGATAAGAACCCTGATTTTACTCAGGGTATCCCCAGCTAAAACACTAAATTCCAGCTTCCCCCACAGATAGTTATAACCCTACAACTAAAATCTGGCCAATGAGATTTAAGTAGCCATTTGGTAAGACTTTTGGGAAAGTCCTTTAAGGGGGAACGGCCTTGTGCCATTTTCTCCTTTCTGTTCTCCTTTCCACAGCCTGGAACTTGGATGTGATGGCTGAAGTTCCAGCAGCTATCTTGTCATCTTGTCATATCTTTCATTTTGGTGAAAGCCTTGAACTAAAGATGACAGAGCAGAAAGAGAGAAAAAAGCCTCAGTCCCTGGGGACTGCATGAAGAAGCCATCAAAACAGCCCTGAACTGCCCTAAACCTCTGGCTTTTTTATGTGAGAGAATAAACCTTTATAAGATACATTTACAGTAGTTAGGTCCCTTTTATTAGCAGCCAAACACAACCCCTAACCAATACAGACCTCGGCCTCGTAGGCAGAAGCTACAGAAGCCTTGCAGAGATCCTTAAGGAATGTGGTGACTCTGGGAAAGGAGGACATTCATCACATGTCCTTCCTCAGCTCCTTGACAGATTTCCAAGAATAATTCCAGAGCAGGTCAGCGGAGGGCAAGCAGTCACAGTTAAAGTTAGACGACTAGTAGCTGAACTTATCAAAGTCCGGCAGAAAGAATAGGTCTGTGAAAGCAGAGGGTGTCAGGGTGACCAGGTTAGGGTCCCTACATCGCTTCTTCCACTGGATCTGACAGGAGAGGGGCCCTTTTTTGTACCTCTTCGAGGTTGCAGAATTCTTGACGCAGGGCTAGCTTCAGATCGGTGCATTCTCTCCCGCATCTGAAGGCTACCAGACACTCCTTGGTCAAATGTGGCACCTAATCAGAGGACACAGGTTCTTAGTGGAGAAGTCTGAGGGAATTCTGTGCTCCTGCTCTGCCTAAAAATGCAGCCAAAGCTTTGTCACTCCAACTTAACTAGCCAACACTCACATCCAGGTTCCTAGTTCCCTCTAAGGGGCGTCACTGTGGTTCCAGGAATACCCTTATCACAGCACCCATGTAAACAAGGTTCTTTAAAAGGGGTCTCCAGTGCTCCCTACTTGAGCAGCTACTTCCATGCTGCACAGTCTTAGTCCAGGCACTTAACCTCTCTAAGCCTCAGTGGTCTCATCTGAAGAATGGCTACAATAATAGGACCCACCTTAAAAGGCCACTGTGCAGGCTACAAGAGTTAACCTTCATAAAGGAGCCAGAACAGTGCTTAGCACCTCCTAAGTGCTCAAGATATATCAGCTATTAATATCACTGAGTTATTTTTATTTCTTTTCAAAGAGAGCTATCTTAAAATTTCTCCATCATTTTTTCTCCCATTATCAACAGGTGCCCCTTTTCTCTCTTCTTCACACTTCCTGGGCACTTGGCACTCTTGCTCCGCATAAAGGGCAGCCCCCTTCTGTGCATTTCCTCTTCACATCCCAATATTTTTTTACCTGAAACTTTAGAACTATTCCCTTTAAAACATCACCAGTTTTCAGCTCTTTCAATATTCCTATCTCAAGTCACACAGTCATAATTATGCCATAACCATACCTCTGGAGACTGCTAGTTGAAATGGAAAAGTGGTATTAGTTAAGCCTTTAACCTTTAATATCAGAGGTGACAGCCCTCCTGTCACTCTGTACCAGCCTATCCTCCTAAGGCACACGTAGTATTCAAACAGAACAATTTTACCAATGATTTGGTTTTAAAAATGGATTGAAGTTTGGGAAAGACACACAAAGTAAAATAGAGTGTTAGTGGCTTTTTAAAAAATCGGATATACCTTATAGAACAGCTCCAATAACATCTTTTGGCGAGCTCGCTCATAAGGGTCGAAGGGATACAGCTTCCTGCCGGGATAAGCATCATCCAGGTACTCACAGGCGATGACAGACTCGTAGATCAGTTGATGTTTGCTGTTCTCCAGGACAGGAATCTGGCCAAAAGGATGCTTTGTGTAGTACCATTCAGGCTTGTTTTTCAGGTTAATGTTGATAACTTCATGTCTTAAAAAGCAAAGGAAAAATAAGATAGAACAAACATGGGAGGCATATGCAAGCAGACGCTCATCTGGAAAGCGGAAGGATCAATTTATAAAATTTAAATTTGCAGTAAGTTTTTTAAAGTTTAGGTTTTTTACAAAGAAAAGTACAGAACAACATCATTGTCTTCATCCCTACAGTAAGACATGTGAAATGTTTTCCAGGCCTTGTCTCTTTCGCCCCTGTGATTCTGGGCTCCGGGAGGTTGAATCTCCTGCCAATATTCCCGCTGGGAAGGAGCAGAGCAGAGACTGGAGCCCAGGAAGTCTGACTCAGAGCTCACATGCTGCACCACAGCACTGCGGAGTGTCATACATTTTAAAGCTTAAAAATACAAATCTGATATTAACAGGTCACAACAGAATATGATCAATGTTAGCACTCTGAGCATGAAGTCTGGCATCTAACAGCCTGGGGCCTGGACAGTCTGGCTTGTGTTCTTGGCCAAATTCTTTAACCTCTCTGGGCTCAGTGTCCTCAACTGTAAAATGGGGGTAATAATTGAACCCATCTCTTGGCATCATTGTGAATCTCAAATAAGTGAATATGTATAAGGTGCTGAGGACAGTGCCTAGTACATAAGCAAGCAATAATTTGTATTTTTCTTCTTCTTAATTATTATTATTAGAGGTTCAAGCCAATAAAGTTACCAGAGGCACTCATATATGTTTAAAAAGATTAAAAGAAAAAAATGAGTATATTCTTTACTCAGTCAAGGGTGCCTGGGGTGCGGGTGGGGCCTACACTGGAGGGAGCAGTCAGAGAAAGCCTCGGTAGCCTTCTCTGTGTCCTTCCTTCATCAGCACTACGGGCGGGAAGCTGCTCACCAGAGCCATCATTCAGCTCACTCTGTTGTCCTAAGTTTCGTTCACACACACGACTCTCGCAGAAGCTCCTCATTTCTGGACGGCACGCTTAAAAAACCTGCCCCTCGTTAAGCACTTACTGACTTTGCCTCAAAAGAAAGGGAAAGAGAGGTCCTCTGAAATCTGAGCAGGGCGCCCTGGAATTTAAACGTCTCCTTGCGCTTGCGGGGGCGCTGGCCTCTGGCTTCTCACCTGATGCCTTTGGCCTGGAGGATGAGGCGCGTCCTGTGCGAGTAGGGGCAGAACCGCATGCTGTAGATGCGGATCAGGCCCTCTGGGACCGGCCCTGGGGGGAGGCTTCCTGCGGGGCAAAGGGGGACGGAGAGGTGGATTAGCCCAGTGGGGAGAGGGGCTTACTTGCCACCCGGGACCCCAAGAGGGCTGTGCACGCTCAACCTCCGGAGTCTCAGAGAGGACGCTTTGCACGTGGCTTTTGTGCAGAGGAACCCTTCCAGTCTCTCCCCGCCACGCTGGTCTAGGGGCCAAGGCCGAGCAGCCCCTTCTCCAGAGCCAACATCCCAGCCATGAGGCGCCCCCAGCCCGCGGACCGCTGCTGAGAGGACTCACCTTTCCCCAAGGCTCTGGTCGCATCCTCAGCCATGCTCTCCAGGCGTCTGCGCATCAGCCAGGGCTCGCAGCCACGGACGGCTGCGCTCAGGCGCGGGCCTCCTGCCCCAAATTCAATTTTTGAGTGACTGGGCTCTGGTGGGGCAGAGAGGAAGTGATCTGGGACGGGAGCTAGGATAACTTAACCTAGAGAGACATCGCCCCAGATTCAGAAGCCAAAGAGTAGTTGGGGGGGGGGGGGGGGGGTGAAAACTACCCCTTGCTTTGAACATGTAGGTACAGCATTCGGTGGGGGCTCTTCTCGAGGTCAAGAATCCGAGAAGAACAGGCATTTAAACTCCAGTGCATATGTCAAGAGAGTTTAATAAAAATTGACTAAGGTAACGCTAATGTTTTCTTTCCTAGTCTAAGCTCTCCTTTCTGCATTTCTAAGATAATTGGTCACATGCTCTATATAATAAGTAAGGTTATTTTCCTTTTTCTTTTTTTTCCCAAGGAAGATTCTTCCTGAGCTAACATCCGCTGCCAGTCTTCCGCTCTGTGTGTGTGTATGTGAGCCGCCACTGCATGGCCACTGACGGAGGAGTGGTGTAAGTCCGCACCAGAATGGAACTGGGCCTAAGAAGCTGAGCCCACCAATCTTAACCACTAGGCCACTGGGGCTGGCGCTTCTTTGTTTTAAAAAGGCCAAACTTCCTCATAACATGGCAATAAGGAAGAAAAATTTGTTAGTGTTGAGATCTTGCATGACCCTGAGAGCAAGTATCTCCTTAAATTTTGTACCTTAGACACCTCACTCGCCTCACCCTCGTTCTGGCCCTATTTGTGAGATTTTACCCAAGCTATGAAAAACGGTAATGAATAGAAACAGGATACCTAGAGGCAAAGATAAAGTTGTGAGCACTCTCCACGCCCCCAGCATAAATTTCAGAGAAAACCCTCTTTAATGGCTAAAGACACATTCCCAACTGCAGAGCAATACAGGGGCCACTTGGACAGCTCTTCCAGCTACATGAGATAAAGGAGGTAGCTGGCCTTTGCTCTGACCCTGACAGCTGAGATCCTGAAACTGAGCAAGTGGGAAGATAACTCCTTTAATTTTAAAGGACTGAGCTGAAATGGGAATTGCTTGTCAATGGATTTTGTAGGATTGACAGGTGAAAAAGAAGTATCATATGTCTCACTCACAGTGACTAAAAGATTTTCATGGATTACCTTCGAGTCCCACAACCACTCGGTTAGGCAGCTAGTATTATTCCTATTTTACAACATAGAAAACAGCCTCAGAAAAATGAAATTATTTGCCCAAAGTGACCAGCTAGTAGAGTTGAAGAACTTTAAAATTCCAAAGCCTGACTCATTGTTCTTGGCCTCTAAAGCTGATAACAGCGTGGAGAAGAAAGAATATGAGTCCAGGAGAAGATACAGCACATAATAGCTGCTCAACAAATGGTAGCAGAATCTGAATATCTTTATTAAAATGACAGAACCTAATTATGTGGCTTATGAATGGGCACATTTGGGCTTTGGAATTCCAACTATCCAGAAATTCTTGTTTAATAGTGTTAACATTTTTTTGCTACTGAATGAGAATCTTTGAAAATCTTTGGAATAGAGACTTGACTACATTTTTTGTTAAGTCATTCAGAGTGATTTCATATGAGATACAGCAAGTTGTTTCATAAGAATTGGGGAATGGCAAAAATGTTTGAATAAATGTTCTCTGAAAAGAAAATGCATATATGCCAGCAAGAAATCTAGTATTGGAAAAGACAAATTGGTTCTTGACTTGCCACGCTGACAACTTTGCATTTTGGAAGATAGAGAAAGAAATAGGATAACTACTATTCTGCAGCTAATTTTGATTAAGAAGGACCAACTGGGTTGTAAAATAGAGGCGACAAACATAACCATGTTATGTGAGAGCCTCTGGTAGACAAGGAGATGCCTCCTGGGCAGACAAATGAATCCTCCACATAAGGAATGCAGATTTCAAAGAGTTGAGGGAAAATATATCCAGATTCTAACACAGAAAGCCATAAGAGGATGTGGAGTTCTCAAATTCAAAATAAATGATTAGTAACATTTGATGCTTTATGTGTATCCACTCATTTAATCCTTAAAATAGTCCTATAAGGATTCTATTATTATTTTGGTTTTCTTTTTTCTTTTCTTCTTCTCCCTAAAGCCCGCCCAGTACACAGTTGTATATTCTAGTTGTGAATGCCTGATGGGCGGTGCCATGTCTGCGCCCAGCATCCGAACCAGAAAATCCTGGGTCACTGAAGTGGAGCATGTGAATTTAACCACTCGGCCAAAGGGCTGGCCCCTATTATTCGGTTTTAAAAGATGAGTAAACTGAGGCTAGCAAGGTTAAGTCACTTGTCAAAAGCCTCACAACTAATAAGAGGTGGAGGGAAGATTATGAAGCCTGGAAGTTTGACTCTGAAGCAGGACTCCAGCCAGGATCTTAGTCTACACCAGCGACAGGCACATTTTTTCTATAAAAGTCAAGATAGTAAATATTTTAGGCTTTTTGAGCCAGTTGTTTCAACTGCTCAACTCTACCCTTTCTTACAATCAATGTTTCTTACATTTCTTAGAATCAATGAACCTACATTGACACATCATTATCACTCAAAGTCCATAGTTTACATTAGGGCTCACTCTTGGTGAATTTCATATAATTATCATGTGTCACAAATTATGGTTTTTCTTTTTTTTTATTTTTACTTCTTCTCCTCAAAGCCCCCCGGTACATAGTTGTGTATTTTTAGTTGTGGGTCCTTCTAGTTGTGGCATGTGGGACGCTGCCTCAGCATGGCCTGATGAGCGGTGCCATGTCTGCACCCAGGATCCAAACCAGTGAAACCCTGGGCCACCGAAGTGGAGCATAAGAACTTAACCACTCAGCCACGGAGCCAGCCCCAAATTGTGGTTTTTCTTTTGATTTTTTTTCAACCATTTATAAAGGTAAAACCTCTTCTTAGTTCTTGGACTGTACAAAATCTGGCAGCGGGCTTGGTTTGGACTGCTGGCCTTAGTTTGCCCATCCCTGGTCTATAATAGCAATGGCCAACTGGGAATTGCATCTCTAAAGAAAAAGGTTCCTGGATCCACCTTTCTGCTTTGTCAGAAGCGAACATATTTCTAAGTTTTTTCTCCTCGTTCCTACTTTTTTTTTTTTTTGGTGACGAAGTTTCACTCTGAGCTAACATCTGATGACAATCTTCCTCTTTATTTTTTTTGGCTTGAGGAAGATTAGCCCTGAGCTAACATCTGTGCCAATCTTCCCTCCCCACCCCCCGCCAAACCCGCCTTTTTGTTTACTGACAGGAGGTATGGCTCTCTCTCTCTCTCTTTTTTTTTAAGGTATAGTTTTTGGTGAGGAAGATTGGCCTTGAGCTAACATCTGTTGCCAATCTTCCTCTTTTTTTTTCTCCCCAAAGCCCCAGCACATAGTTGTATATCCTAGTTGCAAGTCATTCTAGCTCTTCCATATGGGATGCTACCACAGCATGGCTTAATGAATGGTGCCTAGGTCTGTGCCCAGGATGTGAACCAGCAAACCCTGGGCCACCAAAGTAGAGCATTCGAACTTAACCACTCAGCTATGGGGCCAGACCCGTCCCCCATTTTTTTGTATGTGGGTCACCACCACAGCATGGCTTGACAAGTGGTGCAGGTCCACACCCAGGATCCAAATCCATGAACCTGGGCCACCAAAGTGGAGCACAAACTTAACCATTATGCCACCGGCTGGCCCCTCATTCCCACCTTTTAAAGGAAACCAGCTCTGAGAGTTGGAAAATATTGTTTATTGAAAGTATACCTGTATATGGGAAGTCACGTTCTAAATACAAGTCTATTTGGTGAGTTAGGGGAAAAGAGACAGAGGGATGGAAACGGTTCTTTTGCTGAAGGGAAGCCATAAGATGTCAAGGTTCTCACTTGGCACTATATTCAAACCCTGGCTTTGGCACATAGCCAAGCTATCCAACCTCTTTGACCTTCATCTTCCTAACCTGTAAAATGAGAACACTAATAGTAAATACTTGCTGGGTTTTGAGTGTCAAATGAAATCGTGCTGGCTATCCTTAGTATAGTAAGAGCTCGATGTACTTCAAAATTAATGACTAACACTGGTAAATTAGAACACATTTGTAATAGCATAGTGCATTCTAATATTATATCCATAAAGATGAAAGGCACTGCAATTCAGCTTTGCCAAGCACATTAGAATTAAAATTCAACTCAGAATATGTATTTCACCAGTTACCAGTGTAAGGCCAATTGAATGGGTTGAATGCTGCAGGCTATGGGTCAGTAATGTGGTTTTTCATCTTACCACCGAACACTGTGGTTTCCCTGGAAAGATTTTGATTACGACCTTTAAGCTTAATCCTACTTCCTTTTTAAGATCCAATAGGTAACTCTTTGAAATCCTCTCTGCAAATTTTCCTTCTATGTTATTATATCATGTTTACACCTCTGTTATACTGACTCACTCAAGCAAGAAACAATGGTATATTAAGGGCATATTAAACCTACTCCAAATTGGTTTCCAGCTACATGAAATATAATCAGATCTGTTTTGAAAATGTGGAGTCATGGGTAATAATGACGTAAGCCTTCTAGGAAAAGAATGCCACCACAGAAGTAATTTCTTCACTCGATTTACATGAGACTCTGTTTTGACAAGAGGAGAAGAAATGGAGTTTGCATTTTGCAGTTTTTCAAGAATTTTTTTCATACAATCTCTGAGTGGCAGAAACTGGAGGACATTCCTCCTAATATTTCAGAAGCCTAATTTGCATGAAAGATTATCTTACCGGTTGTTCCGATATTGTTCATCAAGTTCAAAGAGTGAGATAAGTGAGGGTAAGGCTCTATTTCCGGATGGGCCTACATTCAGCACTTGTTTCCAGGAGTTAGGATCATAGGGAATTCTGTGTTCTAATGTCTTGGGGACATGTTTTTTTCAGTTTTATTGAGATATAATTGACATACAGCTCTGTATTAGTTTAAGGTGCACCACATAATGACTTGACATACATATATTGTGAAATGAATTACCACAATAAATTTAATTAACATCTATCTCCCCACATAGTTACAAAAAAAATTTTTTTTTTCCCTGTGATGAGAACTTTTAGGATCTACTCTCTTAGCAACTTCTGAATATACCATACAGCGGTGTTAACTCTGGTCAACTTGCTATATATTAATCTCCAGTACTTAGTTATCTTATAACTGTAAGTTTGTACCTTTTGATCACCTTTATCCAATCCCCTCCCACACAGACACACAACCACAAATCTGGGACACACTACATAAGATTACTAAAGTTGTCAGAGGAGGAACTCATCTTCCCACTAGGGAAGCAGAGTCACAGGAGACTTTCTCTTTAAGCACTTGATTCTGCTTTCCTATCTTCATTTTTCCTTAAAGCTTGAGGGATCAAAGAAAAAAATTTTAAACATTCTGATATAACAGCATTCCAATGAGCAAAGGCAGATTTTCAAGATCCTAAAGTCAAATATTTGTAAGATCAAACAAAACACCTTGAGCTTGGAAAAGGAACATCAACACTCCTGCTAAATTCCAAGCATTACAGTGGTGTGTCACAAAGCCTCTCCTGGCTCAGCCTCTAAATGCTAAGAGCTGATAAATAAAAAAAGAGACTGGGGCAGAAGCCTATGTAAACCTTTATCTCAAGAATGGTCTGAATGACTCTAAGAGTTCAGGCTGGATTTGAATCTCCTCTTAGGCATTAACTAGCTGGGTGACTTTGGGCAAATCACAGCTTTCTGGGCCCTGGTATTGTCGTCCGTAAATCTGAGCTAATAGTACCAACACATCGTGTGGTTTGGGGAGGATTAATTCAGATACTGGATGAGATGCATTTAATACTTTGCGTTCACCTATTACCTAGTAAGCATTCAAGACTAGCTATTATTTTTATTATTATTTGAATGTAGCAGGGAAGACCCACAGACCTCACAAAGACAGGACATTCCCGAGGACCAAACTCCCCTGGCTGTCAGCGCCTTACAACTAGTCAACCTAGCGGTGCCCAATGCGGCAGCTGAGAACTAGTGCTCTGCGGTCTTTACCTGTCTCCAGCCAAATGACAAACACAATAACAACGAGGTTTTTTCCCTTTACGTCAAAGATATTCGCTTTAAAGAGCTGTTCCTTATTCTCAGATTATAACCCTCGTACGTTTTTTGATGTTAAAATCTTTGATGAAATGAAGTAGTTGAGCTTTCTTTTAAAGGTGTTAGGCAAAATAAAATGTTGGCAATCCTGGGCCCCGAAATCCCCAAACTCAGAATTGACCTCAAACCACTCTTCCCTTCAAAGCAGCACAGGTCTGACACACCCAGCCGGTGGTGGCAAAGGGAGAGACGCCCCTTAACACTTCTGTCGCTGGGGCGCAAGGAAGCGGAAGTGGAGAGGCGGTGGCCGCAGGGGGAGGCGGGGCCCAAGCAGAACCCGCCCCTTAGAATCCTACCCGCCAACTGGCCGCGGCGCCGAGAGCCTCAGCCAATCCTCGAAGCCTTTGGAAGCGCTCGGGCCAAGTAATGCCGAGTGAGCCAATGGGCGGCTTCGTTACAAGCTCCTGGCTACAGTAGCCGCCAGTCCCCACCCGTGTCTGTGGCTGGCCAAAGTGGAAGCCAACTGGTGGGTGGCTGTGCACTTCGGTGCCCTGCTCTTGTCCGACTAGAGTCAGCCTGCCGCCGACCCGGGCCTGGAGTGTGGGGCAGGCTGACGGCGGCGGAGATGTGTCCGCCCGGAGCCTGGGCGTTGGTGCGGCCGACAGTGGGCGGCAGGAGGCTGTTTGTGAAGTCAGCTCGTTCTCAGCTGCCTCTCAGGGTGCGGCCCTCGCATCGCCTGCATCACCATGCGGCGGGGGGTTCATTTCAAATATGGATTTCCCGGCCCACCCCGGACCTACTGATCTGAAATCCGGCAGTGAGCCTTAGGTGATTGTTATGCGCTCTTATGTGTAAGAGTAAGTACAGGAAACCAGCCTGTCTTGGGCGGGTCGACAGCCCCCTATTCTATAGTAAGAGCACTGTGCTGGGTGTGTTCTGCAGGTCCTTTCTGCCAGCATCTTAAGGGTTTACTCAGTCTTGGGACCTTAGTTGAATCATCTGTAGAATGAAATGATGCTCTCCGACCTGCCTTCTTCTGATGGATGTGATTCGATGATAAAAATTAGATAGTTAGAAGCCCAATGGGCTATAGAAGTGTATGGAAGATGGCATTAATATTTCTGAATTACTCATCCGGCCTTACGTGCTGTATTGACAGTGCCCATACCGTGTGCCCACCGTGGGATTTGGTAGGAAGGATTTGAGGGGGATAGAGATTGGAGACTGGGAGACCAAATGGGAGGCCACCTAGTCACCTGGCTTTGAGGTGATGTGGGTCTGGTCTTCAGTGGTGACAACGGGGTTAAGAAAGGTAGTGAAATTAAGTTGATGATGGGAAGGAAAGAATGAGGAATTGAAAGTTTCTTGATGCAGAACGCAGAAGACAAACTTGAAAGGGCATCTCTTGAAATGATAACAGGGTATCCAAGTGGAAATGTCCTATGGACAGTTAGAAATCTATATTGAACTCTCAACTCTCACTGGAGATGATGATTTAGAGGTTTTCAACATAGACTATGACAAAAGCATCCTAGTCATTTGAGCATCCTAAGACAAGAAATGTGTTCACATTTCTGCAGGAAAGGACTTGAGGAAACCCCATAGTTAGGCCATGATGTCAAATCAGAAGTGATCCAATGAGACGCTAGAGAACTTGCTAGAATAAAATCATGTTATTATTCATTTTAGTGAAGGGAAATATCAGACATATTTCCATTGCTGACTCCTGCCCCAATCAGAGCCCATAGTCACAGGCATCAGGGCTGTTTTGCAAGTAGAGATCTGTGAAACCACGAAGGGTCTTCGCGTCAGTGATGAGGGCTGATACTGTGGGATCTTTCCTCATGGCTTCCATCCAGAGCTTAAGTTTTGGAGTGTGGTCTACACAGCTGTAGGAGGTGGAAAGAATGGAGGGGTGAGCTAGGTTAACTAGGAAGGCATTGCAAAGTCTCCTATATATCATCATTATGACTCTGCAGTTTCATTTTGTTTTCTTCTAACCTTTCAAAATATTTCTTTAAATGCACATAATCATAAAACATTAGATTTGGAAGATATTTAGAGGTCTTTGTTTTATGGAAGAGGAATCTTAGAGTGAAGTGACTTGCTCCATTAGCGTAAGAACTTGTTCAAATTGAGAGACTGATAACTTTTTAAAATGAGAACATGAAAGACAACCAATCTATGGCCAAATTGGGACGAAAAGTAACCCTGAATGGCTCTAAGCTTTAAGAAGTGGGAGCAAGCCAAGGTGGCTGCCAAACTTCAAAACATGGAGTTTGGAAAATAGTATGGGAATCTTCCTGGTAAATGGGAGGTAGCATTGGTTATACAATCCTGCATGACATCCTTACAGAAATGTACATCCTTTTGGATTTTTAACTAGAAGGGAAGGAGTAAATTACTTTTAAAACATTTTACTACACGTCACAGAACTCCCTGGCCCCCGGAAATGGGGAGGAATGCTGAGTATAGGCATCTGACATGCCCTGGGTAGTCCAAGACTCCTCCTGTCTGCTTGTTCCCATTCATACCAGTTGTATGAAATATTTTAATTTTTGTTCAGGAAAAAGATCAATATATACTATTCAAATCATCATTATCCTGAATTATGCACAGAATATTCAAATGCCTTACTCAATTAACTCCACTGCTTCCAGCCGTTCAAACCAGGGCCAGATGAGGTAATCAACCATAGAAATATTTTTGCCACCAAAGAAGGTTGTCTTCTTGTTGGTCAGAACCTGAACATTAAACGACAAGAGTACTTCTTATTTTGTGTATCTAGTAAAACACATCATCAAAGATGATGTAGGCAAGTTAAGTAGAGCGGTGAGAGAAGCAGCTTTTACCCTGACATATCCAAGCAGGCTTTTTGTCTTGATCAGTTTAAGCTTTAGAATCTGTTAGTTTGGGATGAAGCAGAACAATCAACAAAATAAACTGGAAAGTGGACAAAAATAAAACAAGCCACGGAGTACAAGATCTTTGTAATACACACACTCAACAAAAGACTGGTATTCAGAATACAGAAAGAACTCCTGGGAATCAATAAGAAAAAAGGCAAACAACCCATTAGAAAATCGAGCAGGACCTGCACTTCACAAAATGGATGTCCAAATGGCCCATAACCATTGGAAAAAGTGCTCAACTACATTAGTCTTCAGGGAAATGCAAACTAGAACCAAAATGTGATAGCACTACACATCCCTCTGAATGGCTAAAATGAACAAGAGAAAGTTAACAGGGATGTAGAACTGCTGCTGGTAGGAGTGTAAATTGGTACAACCATGTTACACCAGCATCTTGTAAAGCTGAGTGCATGCATACTCCATAATCCAGTAATGTTACTCCTTGGAAATGTGAACATACATTCACCAAAAGATATGTATAAGAACGTTCACTGCAGTACTATTTGTATTCGCTCCAAAGTGGAAATGTTTACCATCCACAGGAGTAAAATGGGTAAATAAATTGTGGTAGAGTCATATGTTGGAACACTATACAAAGGAAAGGAATGAACTACACACAACATAGATGAACCTCACAAACCTCATACTCGATGAAAGAATCCAGACCCAAAAGTGCATTATTATATGCACCATTTGTATAAAGTACAAAAAATAGCCCAAACTAGTATTCTGTTTCTTGAAAGGGGTACTGGTTCCATGGCTGTGTTCACTTAGTAAAAATTCGTTAAGTTGTACTCATGCTTTGGGTACTTCTCTGCATATAATACTTCAATTAAAAATTTACTTAAAATATACTGGAAATAACTGGATTAACTATTAAACGGATGCCAAATATGATTTGAAAACCAAGCACAAATAGTATGTTTCTGAAATTTAAGGCAAATTGGTATTATGGTTTTGCCAAAGGCGGGAACTGAGAATATTATCTCATTAATTAACACCACACCAACTTACCCTTTATAAAACTTCCATAGTTCTTCTGAGAGCCCATACAACATTCTGCATTGTAGAGTGTTTCTATCTACCTGAGTATTTGTCTTTTGTCTACAACCTAATGAATCTTGCATCTTACTTTCTACCTCATCCTGTCCAGCAGAGTGCCTTGCAATTACTGGGCACTCAGAATTGTACAATGATGTCTGGGTCTGTCCTTCAGCTGCAGTCCCTGTCATTATATTATGCCTCGATAAATTAAGTATGGTAGTTTCAGTCAGCCCTGGAACATGTTAAAGGTACTACTCATTTTAAAACATGAGTTCTTAACCTAAAGTCTGTGAACTTAGGTGGAAAAAAAATTACATGCCCTCCCTGGCACTAACCCCAAATTTAGCAGATATTTCCACTGTGAAAAAGGCAATAAACCACAGTACAGTTAATCTCACATATTTTAATTTAAGCATTTAAAAACATTATTCTGAGAGGGGGTTCACAGGCTCTTCCAGGTTGTCAGTTGGGTCCACAAAAGAAGTCTTAACTTTCAAAGAAACAATATGCCACATGCATTTTCTGACTATAATGTAATTAACTTAAGAAAAAAGCAAAAAGGTAGTTTAGGTAGTTTAGTACAATGATTAATTGATAGGCAAAGAAGATAATCACAATGGAAACTGCAAAAAAATATTTAGAACTGAACAATGAAAATACTGCATATTCACACTTATGGGCTGCAACTAAGGTGTTATTTAGACATAAATGGATGTGGTCATTAATGCATTAAAAAATCAAGAATGACTGAAAATAAATGCATTAAATACTCAACTCCTGAGCTAGTTAGTAAAAAAGCAATAGTAAATCTAAAGTAATTATAAGAAAGGAAGTAAAAATAAAAGCTGAAAATAATGAGTTGTAAAACAAACACTAGAGGATTAAGAAAACATTTACTAATTATGAAAAAACTAATAAGATACACATCAGCAATACTGAACAGGAAAACTAGAGAAAAGGCATACAACTATATTGGAAATGAGCACTGGTATACAAGCAGTTATATGTAGAGATTTTTAAAAATTAGGAGACATGAGCATCCTTATGCCAATATAGGTGAAAACTAAGATGAAATGGATAATTTTCAAGGAAACTATAAATCACCAAAATTGACTTAAGAGGAAATATAAACCCCCCAAATAAGCTACCATTAAAGAAACTGAACTACTAATGAAAAATCGACCCCCATAAAAGAGACCAGGCTCAAATGTTTTACAGAAACAGCCAAACCCTACCAAATGGTTTCAGAAATTAGAAATATAAGGAAAGTAACCCAACTCATGAGGTTAGAATATCCTTGATATAAAAACCAAATAAAGACACTATAAGAACAAAATAATGGCCCAATCTCATTTATGAACAAATATGCAAAAATCCTTTAAATATTAACTAATTCTAGAGTATATATGAAAATCCACTAAAACAAGTAGGTTTTATCCCAGTAACGCTAGGATGGTGCAACACCATAAAAATCTGTCAATAACACCATATTCATCAGATTAAACGGAAAAAATCCTACGAACATTTCAATAGGTTTAATAGATGCAGACAAAACAGTCAATAAAACCCAACATTCAATCATGACTTTTTAAAAAATTAGCAAACTAGTAATAGAACTTTCTTCATTAAAAAAAGGTTTCTGAAAAAATCTACAGCAAACTTCATACTTACTGATAAAATCTTAGCATGTATTCCTAACAAGACAGGAACTATGTCTTCTCTCAGTAAAACCTAAGGCTATATGTGAATGGAATGTCTCAAGGCCAAGAGGCCCAGCTCTCCCCTAAAGGAGATAAAGACACATCCGGGCTTCCCCAAGTGTTTATATGATTCGTGGCAAACTGTTTGTGTGGTAGCTATGTTCTGATTACAGTTATGTTAATTTTTTTTTTAATATATGGACAAGGACTGGAAACAAGCATGGAAAAATGAAAACAGGTGACATATAGAAACAGTGAAATTTTCTTTTTTCCTTGTTATTTTAACATCAATGCGACAAAACGTTTTAAAAGCAAACCCATGACAAAATACTTTTAGGTGTTTTGGTTTGTCTTAAACACAACAGCTTAGGACAATCTGTTGTAAACTAAAATGCCTTATTTGGTATTATTACTAATTGCCATAAAGTGATTTGGGAAATGGGAGTATGAAGAAAACAGTAGAAGGAAGAAGAGGGTGGACAGAGTATATCATTTACTCTGATAAAAACTAGGAGAAATGATTGCTTACCTCCTCTAGCTTGCTGAATTCTTTATGCAATTGTTCTTTTTGGCCAGAGTAGTCATCCTTATTTTGTCCTCGAAGAAAGCATATTAGCAAAGTTGGTATCTAGAGAGAGAATAATTTCTTAGTTTATCAGTGTGAGCACGACAGACCCTCATAGTCCCAGTGTCAGGGTGTTCTAGAAACTTCAAAGGTGTACCAATTTCTGGGTTCACAGAGGTCACGTACTGATCTTGGAAAGAGTTTTGTGACCCAAGATGCTGCATTGGTTAGGATTTTATAAGTTGCAAATAATAGAACCCACTGGTGAGTTTGAGCCAAAAATGTCTTAAAAGGACAGGGAGTGACTCATCGAATTGTTGAGAGGCTGAACAAATAGGCCTGGAACTAAGCTAGAACATGCCAAAATCATGCTCAGAATTGACCTGACTGGAACCACCCACTGCTGCCAGTGAGCTGAGCACTAAATGCTAAGTTTGTGCCACTGCCAGAAGTTGGACACTAAGGTAACTAATGCCACTAGCACTGAAGCCATTTCTACTCTGGATCTTAATCTTGCAACCACCATGGCTCCTGAAGGCCAGGAGCTCTGTCACCAGCCACTGATCAGCAGAACCAGTGCCCCACACCAAGCCCCACACTGCTCATTTCTGAATCAAACTCCTCCAGGTGTGTATCTGACAGGAAGAGTGTAGGTCCCAGGCATTGGCCCCAGCTGCAAAGGGAGTTGGGAAGAGAATTTTTCTGAGTTCTACCTTGGGGAGGATGTGAGAAGACTGTTCCAAAGGGGCTGACTACGGGATGACTTGACAAGTGTAGTGTCAGATGCCTTAATGCTTGTGGTGGTGATATTCGTGTATTTTAATACTTCGGTCTTTGGTATGGCCTCATTGCAAGAAACAGAAGTCCACTCACCCCAGTTTAAGTAAACAGGCACTTGTAAAACTACAGGAGAATGTCCTGAAATCCTATTGATGTCCGTACAGCTTGCCCTTATTGGAACTGAAGATTTGTAGGCAGCCCCTCCATCCATATTTCCATCTGGGCCTGTCTGGTCTTTCATCTCTGCTCCTTAAATGTTTGATCCATATTATGTTCCATATATCAGTTCCCTTTGCAATGCTCTTAATTTCTGCTTCCCTAAAAATGTACCTTTTACATGGCTTTGGTTTGTCAAGTCTGCAGCGATACATTTATACAGCTCCAAAGCTTCACTACTTTTACTGTCTTAGTCTTCTGTGTCTCAGTGCTGAGTTCCCAGGAGAGAAGAAGATTGGGCTGGGGATGTGAGTGGATGCATTTCTGGTTTGCTGAGCTGTAGCCAGGAGGGCAGGGTCGTATGGTCCCTAAGGCCACCCCTTCCCTGAATGTGAGCAGGGAAGTAATGGTGGGCATCTCCAGCTTTTAGCTCATGGTGACATACATCTTGACAAGGTCACAGGATTATAGAGATATAACCTGATGTTGCTGTTCTTGTTGTCTACTGTTGGTCGTTTCTTTGTTAACACTAATTGTTTGAACTAATTTACAACATTCATGCTAATTAAGATACAAACAGTCCTTCATGGCATTTACTCAGTCAGCTGAGAACTAATACCAACACACAGTAGCTGCTCACTGCTAGAGCCTGTGGCTAGAACAACAAGAGCTAACACTGACTGTTTACCATATGTTGGACTCAGCTCTAGGTATTTTATTAAAGTGATAAAGTTACAAGTATCTTGCTCAGAGTCACACAACTAGCAAGTGGCAGAGCTGGTCACAGACCTAGGCAGTAAGCCAACGGTGATGGAAACATGGCCCTCACCCTCAAGTAGCTCACAGCCCTGGTGCAACACAAAGGCAAGAAGGCAGGCAGTCACCGACCAGGAAAAGTTAGCACATGTGGGAACACAGAGCTGGCACTAACCTGGCATGGACAAGCTTCTGGAAGGCAGCGCTATCTGAGCAGATACATGAAACAGGACTTGCAGATAACCAGGCAA
Organism: Equus quagga; assembly: GCF_021613505.1. Classification (NCBI taxonomy): domain Eukaryota; kingdom Metazoa; phylum Chordata; class Mammalia; order Perissodactyla; family Equidae; genus Equus; species Equus quagga. Next base: position 159,021,362 of record NC_060268.1, on the reverse strand, counting down.
AGTGAGAAAGGGGAAGAGTCTTCTAGTGAGAGTTGAGAAGAAGGTGGCAAGTTTGGGAAAACAAAACATTCGGTATGCCTGGAATATAAAACACTAGGAGAAGTGAAGAGGAGAGGTAAACAGAAACCAGATCACGAAAGTGCTTGCAGGACATATCAGAACCAACAGGAGCAAAATCCTGTTCTGTTTTCCTTTCCCAAATCACTGAACCATAAATGACAGCACCAATTTGCTTAAAAAACAAAGGTTTTTCAAATAGGACCTGAGGAGTGACATCAGCATCATGGCAGAGTGAACTTGCCTGGGACACCCTCTCCTCCAACATACAACAAAAAGGGGCAACCATACTCCAACAGAAGATATCCTAACAATACAAAAACTTCAGAGAGACATGCAGCCACACGACGGAGGGTAGAGAGGCTGGAGATGCCCTCGGAGGAGGTGGAACAGGGTAAGAGAGATCTTCACTCCCTCCCCTAAAGACTGTGGTCACTGCCATGGGAGGATCCATAAGGGAAGGAGTGGGGGAGTAGCCATGCATCTGCAGGATCACCCAGGACTCCCTAGGGCCCTTACAGCCTAGGGGGAAGCCATCCAACAGGGCAAAAGCTTTCACACAGGGTGACCTCATCAAGCCAAGACCTCAGGAGACCAGATAGTGAGAGCTGATTGAGAAACCTGGGACTGCTTGCAGGCGAAAGCGCCCCTCCCCCAACCCACACCATGCTGGGCCATCTCAGCTGAAGGTGGAGAGCTCAGAATACGCGGCCCTCGACTCCCACCCACTGGCTGTAACTGCAACCAAATAATATCAGAATGAGAAAGAGCCAACCTTCCAACATCAGACAGTACATCAAATCTCCAGACCAGAGAGAAAACAACAAGAACCCAGAACTCAGTCCTGAGGACACAGAAATATGTAAGCTAAACGACAATGAATTCAAAATAGCTATCATCAAAAAACTCAATGAGGTAAAAGAGAATATAGAGAAACAATTCAACAAGCTCAGGAGCTACTTCAGAAAAGAGATTGAAGCTATAAGAATTAATCAGAAATATTAGAGATGAAAGACACAATGGAAGAGAGAAACAAAATATGGATTTCCTGAATGCTCAAGTGGACGCCATAGAGAAGTGAATCAACATAATTGAAGACAGACATGTTGAAATGCTCCAGATAGAGCAAGAGAGACAACTAAGACTGAAAAGTGAAGAAAGTCTCTGAGAAATATCCAACTCAATGAGGAAATGCAACATAAGAATTATAGGTATTCAAGAAGGAGAAGAGAAGGAGAATGGAGCAGAAAGCGTGTTCAAAGAAATAATAGCAGAGAACTTCCCAAATCTAGGGAAAGAGAGGGAAATATGTGTGGAAGAAGCTTCCATATCTCCTAGATTTGTCAATGTAAAAAGACCCACCGCAAGACATATAGTAGTAAAACTGTCAAAAATGAATGACGAAGAAAGAATACTCAGGGCAGCAAGGCAGAAGACAATAACCTACAAAGAAACCCCTATCAGGCTTTCAGCAGATTTCTCTGCAGAAACCTAACAAGCTAGGAGAGAATGGAACGACATATTCAAAACTTTACAAGACAAGAATCTTCAGCCAAGAATACTCTGTCCAGCAAAAATATCCTTCAGATATCAGGGAGAAATTAAATCTTTCCCAGACAATCAAATAGGAGCTGAAATTTCTTATGCACACACCTGAGAAGATAACTCAAAGATCATCTTTTGGCGAGCTTTCTCATAGGGGTCATCTGGCAACAGCTTCTTCCCTGGATATGCTTCATCCAGGTACTCACAAGTGATGGTAGATTCATAGATCAGTTGACCCTGACTGTTTTCCAGAACTGGCACCAGACCCAAGGGATTCTTCTCAAAGAACCACTCAGGCTTATTTTTCAGGTTGATGTTGATGACTTCATGCCTGGAAGACATGTAGAAGACAATGAAGAGAGTGAAACATTTTTTGTACTTCTGAATAAATCTTCACTGCCGTACTGTCCACTTAGCTGATCAGACCCCAAATTTAGGAGTTAACTCAGCCTTGATTCCTTGCCCTCTGCCCCCTCTTCCTCAAGTCAAACGGATCAGCAAGACTCGTCAGTAGACCTCCAAATCATATTCTGACTTTATCCATTTCTCGGCTTTACCACTGCCACCTCATCCAAAACACCATCTGCCACCTGGATCTCTACAGCAGTCTCCCAGCTGGCCTCTCTGGTTCCACTGTGGCTTCCCTACAGTCCACTTTCCACACACAGCCAGGTGGAGCTTTGACAAAAGTAAATTGACAAAAAGGCCAACTTCCTGCTCACAACCCCTCGATTGCTCCTCATTGCAAAGAGGATAAACTCTAAACACTTTCCATTGACATGCAAGGCACATTTGATATGGCCTCTGCTTACCTGTCACACCTGTTTCTACGACCTTTCCTCTGGTCATTATGATCTGGCCACATGGGCCTTTTTTATATTCCTTGAATTTGCCAAACATATTCCCACCTTAGAGCGTCTGTGCTTACTGGTCCTCTGCCTTCTCTGCCTGGCTTCCCAGGTCAAACACCACATCCTCAGAGAGGCCCTCCCTGACCACCCAGTCTTAAGCTGCTGAGAGTCTCGATTGCATGGTCATCTTGTTTTGGTTTCTTCATTGAACTGATATGTATCTGAAATTACTTTGCTCCGTTATTGACACCTTTCTTATGTTAACTCCCTAGAACGTGAGCTCCACAAAAGCAAGGATCTTGTGTGTCTTGTTCATGTTAATAAGCACATAAAAGCAAATCTTAAATAGATTTAAATGCTATGAAGAAAATCAAAATAGTTTCAGATAGGTACTCAGTAGATATTTGTTGAATGAACGAATAAAATAAGTAGAAATGCTTCACGATTATCAATAAGATACTCCATTTTTGGCTAAGAGGTATCTTAATTGTAAATTACATAAGGCAACTAATTGAATTGTGTCTACTAGCTACTATACGAGAATCATGATAAATTCAATTGCTTTTGCTAATTTCAATAGAAAGTTCCTCGTTTTTTACAAGGATATTAAGGAATCCAAAAAATCCACCCACTAAATAAACTTTCAGATTAAATTTCCATGCATTGATGTTTTTAAAAAATGTTACATGGGTAAATCATACAAAGTAAACCCAAAAGGAGAAAAACAGGTGAAGTTCAGGTTATATTCAGATTGTAATTAGATCTAATTTGTATCTTGCCTGAGAGATTTTAGAGGAAATAAGAGAAAGGACAGTTGCATGTAATTGTTAAAGCCAGTCCCATATAATTGTCAAAGCTAGGTAATTGTTCAATAGAACAGATTAGTGACTCAAAAATAAGACACACCAACACCTTTTGTTTCCTATTTCTGCAGTAGCTAGAACAGCATTTAGTTGAGGATTAAATATGTAATCCCCTATGGAAACAAAAGAATAGCCAGATTGAACACTAGCGTGTGTGTGTGTGTGTATTAAAAGGTTCATGTGCTGCCAGAGTACCGGACTCTCAGATACAGGCCACTGCAAGAAAATGAGGCCACCTGCCAAGGGATTACCAATATTTCGGACACTTTATACTATGAAAACAAAAGATGGAGCCTAGGCTTTCATAATAAAGAAGGTTCTCAGTACATACTTACATTTTGGTAACCTGGCATTGGGAACCAACAAGTCAACACACCTGCCACAACAAGTTGGAAGATAAGAAAACCATGCTTTCTTACATTCACCTTGTAAAAGTCTAGTCCCTCTCTGATGAAAGTCTCTTGGGACTCAAACTGAAAACTGATCCATGAATGTAGTAGACCTCTGTTCATACTACCTGGCAGCTGTCACCACTCTTCACCCCTACACACATACTTTTGGTAAAATCATTTCAATTTCCCTTTGGAAAACTGTCCCAGTAAGTAAGGTAGGGTTGTTTTCAACCTAGAATTCCAGAGCGGCATATAACCCAGGACTTAGTGCTCCCAAACCCAGCTGTGTCTTGCTCCTGGACTTTTCAACTCCGAGCACAAGATATGTCTTTTTTCAATCCAATCTAACTTGAATTAGATTTCTCTTACTTGCAATGAAAAAAATCTGACTAATATAGAAAATAGTACAGTATTTGGATAAAATACAGTGTTTTGGATAAATGTGACTAAATGCTGAGTATTTTGCTATGTGTTCACAATCAATTTCACCCAAAAAAGATGCAAATCTTAGTGAAGTGATGGCTAATCCAAAATTTTTTTTCTTTAGAATGCATTTTACATTTGTTTTAGGGAAAAGAACTGCCTGCCTAATTCTCCCCATAGAAGACTAAAATTAGTTTATAAACCCTAAGCACTTAGATGGAATTTTTCTTAAGAATGCAGGCTCTGTTTTAAACTTCCACTCCGTGGTTCTCCACGGTTCAACAGATTCCAAAGCCCATTGGAAGGAAGGTGGTTCCAAATATTTGGCAACAGAGAAAATCAGAGTGACATTGCATATTTCCTGTGGATAAGCCATATGTCAATAACCATGCTAGCTTCAATGAGGCTTCGCAAAAGACTGAATTTTCAGGCACCAACACTTTCTTTGATTCAACCAACAACCCAGTTTATAGGAATATACACAGTACAGTGAACTTGGCACTGTGCCAGGAGAGTCAAGATCTGGTCTCTATAGTGGAGTAAATTACTGACCATTCGAGAAGGGACCATATACTCAGCAAACAGTATCAGATAAGCCAGACATGAATAGAGAAGTAGGGTGAAAGCAAAAGGGCAGTGGAGCAGGAATCAGGGGTCTCCCACAGCTCAAAAAGCTGCTGCCTGTGATGACCCGTCCAGTGATCTCCGCATATTACTGCCTTGACTGGATCCCCAGCTTTTCTAATCCATGAAATTGTCAGGTTTAATATAAACAGGGTGTCGTAGACTGGTGGAGTCTGTGGCATTCCTCCGACCCCTCACCCCGGGGAGAGGGTCCATAACTTAACGTGTCCCCCAAAAAGGCTGAGAATAGTTTATTTTGCAGTAAAGGAAGCTCTGAGGGCCCTATTCGAGATTCCCACCCCCGCCGCCCTCAGAAGCTGGTTCCGGGCTGGCTGGGGCAGCGGCCCTGCCTCGGGCCTCACCGGATTCCCTTGGCGTTCAGCACCAGGCGGGTCCTCTCCGCGAACGGGCAGAACCTCATGCTGTACACGCGGATCACGCCCTCGGGGACCGGCCCCGGAGGCGGGCTTCCTGCGGGGAACAAGCGGAGGCGGTTACGGCCCCGAGAGCGGCCGGGACCCCTATCCCCCCGCCGCCCCCGGTGGGCCCCTCCCCGGCTTGGCTCCGGAGCAGCCGCAGCGAGACACGCGGCCGAGGATCGCCGAAATCACCCCCTCCTCTCGTGGCGGTCTGGCCTCACCCTTCCCCAGGCTCCTGGCTGACCCTCCGGACATTGCAGCGCAGCGTAGACTGAGCGCGCGCCCCTGAGGTGCAGGCGATTCAAGAAGCAAGTCGCCCCTCCCTCCGCTCTCTCCTTCCCTCCCTCCGCTCCCTCCTTCCCTCCCTCCCTTGCTCCCTCCCTCCCTCGGCCGCCCCTCCCTCCTCTGTCAGAAGCGCGGGCTCGGGCGGACGCCAGCTCGGCAGGAACTGTTTTCCCAGGACCCAGTTGCCCAGGCGCTTAACGCAAACCCGCGGCAGCAAGCCCGGTGGGCGACCCAGACCGCCGCGCCCAGGCTCAAGTCCCGGCCCTCCGCGAGTCCGCGGCCCGAGCGCCCCGGGGGAAATGGCGCCGAGACGCCCCCTTGCGCCCTGACCCGGGCCCAACTTCCCAGTTTGGTGGAGACAACGCCTAAAACACCGGAACTGGCAGTTGTGCCAATGTGTATCATGCTGGCCCAGAGATGCGCCAGTGGCGAGATGCACAAAAGAAGTTCGAAACCCTCAGAGCCATTCCCCGCCCCCAAATCATGGTGGTTTCCAGTCCGCCCTCCAGGCGGGTCCACGCCGGACCTTGACCCTGACCCTGACTTCCCACACCCCGCGCGGGGGTGGGGAAGGCGCGACCCAGGCAGCCGTCCCCGCACCAGGCGCCGACTTGGTGGCAGCTCCCCTTGCCCCAAGTTTTCCCCAACTTCCCCTGGCCGAGCGTTCGCTGACGTCATTCCAGAACTTGCTCTCCAAAGGCTCTTCCAGCCACCTGGACAGCATTTTCCTTCTTCTGTCAGTAGCGGTTTAATATGTCTACTGAGAGGACCACTGTCCCTACTGTCACGCGTAGGACACATCTTTTTAATCTTAACCCAAAGGAAACAGCACAGATCTAGATATTACTAACCTCAGAATAATGGTGGGGCTTTAAAGAATCTCCTACTTATTAACCATTTGGATTTTGAAGCCCTACTAAGGGCACAGGCTCAGAGTCAGGCAGGTGGACTGAGTGAATGCAGTCCTGGGGGTCCATGAAAAGGGTCTGGCCAGAGCGTTCGCTCAAACAACCCCCAGTAACTTAGGGATTAAGAAGGAGGGTGTTCCAGGGCACGTGGTACAGGTACAGGAAAAGGCTGTTCAATGTGTTGCTTGTCTGCCTGATTTAAAAGCTGGTAACTCCTGCGCCATTTATTGCTGGGTTGGGGGGTCGTGTCTGTTTTTATTTTGATTAGCTCTGTTGTGGGACAGGCAGAGAGGGAGGTAATAAGCACGGGCTCTTGGAGCCTTCCTGCCCAGTTTGATCCTGGCTCCACCCCTGTGTTAGCTTGCCAGGGCTAGGCTAACAGAGTACCACAAACTGAGTGACTTGAACACCACAAACTTATTCTCAATTCTGGAGGCTCCACGTCCGAGATCAAGGTGTCAGCAGGGTTGGTTCCTTCTGAGGACCTTGAGAGAGACTGTGTACCCTGCCTCTCCCCAGGCTCCAGGTGGTTTGCTGGCCGTCGTTGGTGGTTCTTGCAGTGTAGAAGCATCACCCCATCTCTGCCTTCATCTCCACATGGCATCCTCCTTGTGTGCGTGCCTATCCAAATTTCCCCTCTTTATAAGGACAACAGTTGAAACTGAGAACAGGTGAGTTAAATCTCTGACTTAGAGCAAAACAAAAAGAGAGAGAGAAAAAATTTGAGATACTCTCTGCTAACTGCAGCTGTGCATGCACATACTCAGCTACTAAAACTAACCAGATCTTTCTGTAATGAATGAGTTGTTTCTGCCAGGAAGTCAAGGTCCAGATGGTCAAGAAAAAAGGAGATTGGGCCTCACAAGGCCTGAAAAACTCAGGCCAAGGATAGAAACTTACCAGAAAAGTCCAGATAGTCAAGGAAAAAGATTCAATCTCACAGGCCAAACACAAGCTGGTGGAAGGCACCAACCAGCAAGGCCACATGCTGGCCCAGCACTTGCTCTCCTCCCCTACCTACAACCCCAGCACGTGCTTCCCTTCTCCTACCTACAACCCCAACAGGAGCTGTCCCTTCCCTACCAAAACCCCAGATAAAAACCCCTAGTTTTTCACTTTGAGGAGGTGAATTTAAGTATTAGCCCCCTCTCCTCGGCTGGCTGCCTTTCTTTAATAAACCTCTTTCCTGCTACAAGCCTGAGGTTTCAGTGCTTGGCTTTTGCTGTACTTTGGGTAAATGAACCTGTGTTTGTGTTCAGTAACACAGTCCTATTGGATTAGGAACCCACCCTACTCCAGTATGACCTCATCTCAATTTAGCTAATTACAAGTGCAATGAACCTATTTCCAAGTAAGGTCATATTCTGAGGAACTGGGGACTAGGGCTTTAACATATGAATTTTTGAATGCGTAATTCAACATATGAATTTACTATGAAATCAAATGGATTTTAAGAACCCTTGTTAACCATGTGAATGTGGGGAAGTTCCCTCTGTGTTTCAGTTCTCTTATCTGTAAAATGGGCTGGTAGAAACATGACGCCTCACTTATAGAGTTTGAGGAGATAAATTAGTAAATACGTAGAAAGCACATAGAACACTTCTGGCACAGAATGAGTGTTAAATAAATGTTTGACAAATACTAAATGAAAAAAAATTAGACTTTTTTGTAGATTATGTAATCTTTTAAAATTTTATTTTATTGAGGTCATACTGCTTTTCACATTGTGTAAATTTCAGGTCTACATTGCTACATTTCTATATACATTGCATCGTGTTCATAGACCACATTTTTGCTAAAACATGGGTCTTGCTTAACTCTTTTTTAGAGAACTAGCTTTTTAGAAAGTCTTTTAGCACATTAATGATGTCATGCAAATTAACCCTGTAAATTTAAACCCAGCCAGGCAAAACCTCTCATTGGCCAAACTAAAAATTCCAGGTCAAGGTGTTATTTGAGAACTTTTACAGTTGGCCCTCCCCATCTGTGGGTTCCACGTGCACAGATTCAACACACCTGCCGATGGAAAGGCCTACAGTGGTTGTGTTTCTACCGAACACGTACAGACTTTTTTTTCTTGTCATTACTCTCTAACCAATACAGTATAACAACAATTTACATATCATTTACATTGTGTTAGGTATCATAAGTAATCTAGAGAGGATTTAAAGTATATGGGAGGGTGTGTGTAGGTTATATGCAAATACGACACCATTTTATATAAGGGACTTGAGCATCTTCAGATTTTGTGTTGGAGGGTGGGGTCCTGGAACCAATCCCTCTCAGATATCGAGGGACGACTGTACTTGGAATGGTCTGTCCCCTAATTAGTATGAATAGTGTAACGTTTTGTTGTCATGATTTGAAAGATCCAATTCATCAATAAAGTAAAAAGTTAATTCCTTAAAGAAATAAACTGAAAGGAAAATATACTGTCCCAGGAACCTGCTAGGGTGGTGCTTCTCCGCATTGCAGTGCATCGCCTCCGAGCCCTCTGTGGCTGTGCGCATAGCATGTGAGCGTTTAGACACGCTGCTGTCTGCCACAGGAGAAAGGGCACAGTATTTCACATGTTTGCAGCTGTGATCATCAGTAATTAACCTAAAGTGGCTAACCTGAACTGATTCTGATGGTTAAAGATCAAGAGTTAGAGGTTTCAGTGATAAGAAATAGTTTTCTACACTCCGGGCACCTTCTGTCCTCACTGACCATATACACCCACTTGACACAACTTTCTTCTGTGACTTTTCAGCAATGTAATTTGAATAATTTTATACTTTTTAATATATAATAAATAGATACCAATAAGGCATTTTTTTGGAGTAAGTTAGGAATATTGAAAATCACATGGAGTGTTTCATTGTTATTATATTCTAATTATACTTAAAATCTCTTTTAAAAAATTAGGGGCCCTTTTCTTGTGAATAAGAATGTTTCTTTAAAAGTTAACCTTCTATGACATTCCACAGCAGGGAGAAACAGCCTTCCTCAGAGAGTGTCCATGGGAATATACCAGCAGAATGATTGAACACGTAGGGCCTGGAGTGAAGTCAAATTTAAAAAAATCATTATAATTCTCTCAATAAGAAGCCATACAGGAATAAATGGCCCATAAAGAAAGTAGCTTTAATAGCAATAAAAAATAGGGGGATATTAAAAGCTCACTGAGAATGGAATGGATAAACAAAGTGTGGTATGTTCATATAATGGACAGCTATCCAGCCACGAACACTAATAAACTACAGCTACAACTATCGACATAAATCCATCTCAAAAACATAAGATCGACTCATAAAAGCAAGTCACAAAATAATAACTAAGGTATGACTACATATATTAACCGTAAAAACGTGCAAAATGAAAAGCATATTGGTTGTGGCACATGCATATGTGGTAGAATTGAAAAGTGAGGAGCAACAAACAGAATTCAGGAGGGTGGTGACCTCTGTGGGAAGGAAGAAAAAGACAAAGGGAGGACGCTCAGCATCGGGGGACGGGTGCTGCCAGGGTATTGGTTACGTTCTATTTCTTAAGCTGGAATGGGGTTTCTGGACAGTGGAATTGAGATAGGAAAAGATCAAGTGAGAAGAAATCAGGTGGAGATTGGTCATTTGAAAATCTTTCTATATAATCTGAGTTTTTACTATATGTGATACTTGAAAAAAATTAAAATTTAAGAAACTAATTTTTAAAAGAACAGGAAGAAACCCCTGACTACTATTAAACGGGATGAAGTAGAGCCATGTATACTGATGCAGAAACATGTTCAAGATTTATTGTTAAATGAAAATGTGGTCAAACGGCATGCAGGGGATAATCCTATCTCTTGAATGCATCCTTCTTGCTGGGTATCTGCTGAGTGTTCTACATGAAGCATGTTTAATCCTCACCACAACCGTAAGAATTAAATAAGAATTAAATTAAATAAGAAATACTATTGGGGCCAGCCCCGTGGCTGAGTGGTTAAAGTTTTGCATGCTCTGCTTTGGTGGCTCAGGTTCATGGGTTTGGATCCCAGGCATGGACCTACTCTACTCATCAACCATGCTGCAGCAGCATCCAACATGCAAAGTGGAGGAGGGTTGGCACAGATGTTAGCTCAGGGCTAATCTTCCTCAAGCAAAAAAAAAAAAAAAAAGAGGAAGATTGGCAACAGATGTTAGCTCAGGGTGAATCTTCCTTAGCAAAAGAAAAAAGAAATACTGTAAATATTACCAGGTCATGGATGAGGAACCTAGGGGATGGAAATTAAGTGACTGTCCTAAGAGCAACATACTTTCGAATGGTGGAGCTGGTTTGTCACGTCTGGGCTGACGCCAGAGTCTGATCTCTTAGCTACTACCATATTTCATCAGTTCTAAGCTGTACATTGCTTCACTTTTGAACACTTCTGAACGTTGGGTTGTATCTTAAAATCACTGTCAGCTGGGCGCAGTACTGAGGCAGATATTATTGCTTGCGCTTGAACTGGCGGAGTGGATGTCAATGGCTTGGAAGAAAAATTCCAGAGATAAGAGAGCACTTGCTGCCTTATTAAATGAAATGCTCTTGTTGGCACAGAGGACGATGCTGGGGCTGGGAGTGGGGGAGGGAGGGGAAAAGAAAGCCTATGACTCTGATGTGAAAAATTTCAAAAGAGGCAGATTCTAAAAGTGAAGAAGTTGTAGGAATACCTTGACTTATGTCACTTGTATTTTCTTTTTTATACTTGCACAAGGGTAACACAAGATAAAAATCTATTTCTAAATAAGTTTGTGTTCTTTTATGATAAAAATCTATCTAGGTTTTGTTGACTGAAATAAAGTCGGGGTAAAGGTTAATTAAAGGAGCTTATCAAGGTGAGGAATGTGAATCCTGGGAAACAGTCCAGCAGAGTATCCTGAGGAGCTGCTCCAAGGCCTACAGATCTGAGTGCAGTGTTGATACTTTTTAACAAAGCAGCGTCAGTGCAGTACAGGGTTCACACATCTAATTGTCACATACGTCAAGGATAGCATGAAAAATAACTTTTTGGTTATGTGCCAAATAAGGCATGTAATGTTGGTGTTATCTATGTGTGGACGGAGTCAAGGACCAGGGTCCTCACTTTTTCTCCCAATCTTTAAGAAATGCAGCTGGGAAACGCGAGAGCGAGGTCCCGTTACCTCATCCTGTGGCTGATTTGTCCTGCTGGTGTCTTCAGTCTTGAGGGGATGGGTTGCAAGGTCATTTAGCCTCAAGCTTAGGAGGCCTGCAAGGCTGCTTCACAGCCTAACAGCTCGGCATGGATTTTTATTGTCCTGACTTTCTGCCTATGCAGCTTGCTTGCTAGATTCATCTTTTAGACCAAGGAGTGGAGTCCCAGGTTCGTTTGCAGTTTAAAAGAGCTCTTTCAGTTAGTACAAAATAAAAGTTCTGGGTAATGAAAAAGGATTCTGTTGAAATTTCTTTGGTAGATTTTCTCCTGTTTCATTTTATCTTAGATTTGATCAGATGGATTATGTCTCCCTCACGGTCACTTCTAAAGTACTTACTTTTTTTTCAGGGAAAAAAATGCATTTTTTTAATGATCAAGTACAAAACTACAAATACACACACACATACACATGCAGATCTGAAATATTATTTACCCTACCATGTGGGATGCATTGTGAAATTTTCTGTTCTATGTTCTTTCATTTTAAAACAATGCACATCATGACTAGTAAACAGATCATACAAACTGCTAATATGTTCCAACCCATAACTGTTTTAGAACACAAACATGGGTTACCAATGTAATGAACGATGTAAGGGAACTTGATCGTCTTCTTCCTGCTTAGTGTTAGCCCACAATAGTATTCTGTGTACTCAGAGAACAAAATTAGCATAGCCATGTGACCATGTGGCCAGCCTGAACATAATGCTTGCTTTCAGTGTGTATGTACATTGCCTTCCTTCCCGGGCTCAGTAGATGAGGGAAATGACTTGTAACCGTGTAACAGAACCATGTGTCTGTTGTGCATTTTATATAAAGTCATTTTTATGTACATTATTTCATTTGATGCTCATAACAAACCTGTGAAAGTAGGCAGGGAAAATATGATCAGATTCCCTTCAGAGAGGATGAAGTTCAATTTCAGAAGGCTTAGTGACTTTGCCAGTCATCACACACCTAGTAAGAAGCAGAGACAGAACAAGAACATGAACTTTTAGGCTAAGGGCTCTTTTCTCTAAACCACATAGCCTCTGACAGTATAACCTGAAGTCCAATATTTTCACTGCTTCATCCTCATTTTCTTACTGTGGACTCAGTTTCTGCCATAGAAGATGATGAAATACCGGATTCTAAACTCATCATGCCAGGTGTCTACCAGTAAAAACTTTTGGCCACAGAACATGTATTTTTTGGAAAGTGCTGTTTCTTTGGCTCTAGTCTAAAGAAACACCAGCAATATGAAAGACCCTGAAGGCAAAGGAAATTGAAGAGAAGTTAGATGTAAGGATTTAAAAGGGAATGTATTGATGGATTTTAGTGCTTTCAAGCTTTTACTTTTGTGAGAAATTTCAATGGAGAATTCAATGCAGATGAGATTTACAACTTGAGGAGGATCTTAAGTCTGGAGGAGGTTTCTCAAATTCAGCACCTCAATGTGTAATGCTCATAAATGATGGTCTTCCAAAGCTTGGTACTAATGCTCTCCTAAGCGCTATTTTAAGTGATATTTATGCCACAATGCAAATTGATTCCCCTTTTTGTCCATTAACAGCCTCTGGGTTTCTTTAAATGAAGTCCAGGTTAGACTTCACAGATAACAGCGTTCTGCAAAACTGTCTGGGATGCAAGACCCCAACGGACCTCAGAAGCCCCAGCTCACCATCGGGATCCTGCACACCCAGGTACTGCCTGTCGGGTTAAGTTCCTGACTTTTTGTTACCCTGCAATGTATTTCATCATACTTATAAATTCCACTGTTTTCCGCCTACATTATTTACTCTTTCGCTAAGTACATAGTTTGTCAAACATGTGACACAGTGCCACCCATAGCGGCCGCCAGGGGTGCCCCTGCCATGGGCCCCATCCTTGAGATGGCCCACACCTCTGTTGTGAAGGATACAGTACTCAACATACCCCCAGCATGACCGAAACCCTCAAGATTTACCGTTGTGATTAAACCCTTTCCCGCCCCAGAGAAACGCCTCTGGCTTTTGCTCCAGGTCCTGGAAACAAAAGACGATGTACTGTGTTTGAACGCTGTGTGGTTTGTGTGTTGTGTCCCCACTGACCTCAGAGGCAGAAACTATTCAGGGAGTGGGAGAAAGATTGAAGGGGCAGAAGAGCTTGGATGAGGAAACACGTTAATTAATTTCTCCACTCCTTCCTTTCAGAGAGTATGAATGTATTCTTCTCTCCTAATTGAGTAGTGTTTCCCAGCAGAATGAAGTGACTGTTTTCTTCCTTCTCTTTGGGTTCCAATTTGTAGTTCCAGGGGTTGTCGTGAATTAGTGTGTTATTGGCAATAGTAGGGCATGGGGGCTGAGGAATCTTCTATAAGACAAATCTTGTTACTCCTACATTTCCTTATGAATGTCAGTCTAGATGAAACTTGCTGAAGCCTGATGGCCATTCTTCACTTTGACAACTAGATGAATAGTGAACATCGGAATTACAAATATTTTTATACAAAAATACTTTAAAAGAGTTAATGAAAATCAAAATTGAAGTTAAATTTTTAGCTTTACTTAAACAATTTGATTTGGTTTTTAATTTTCATTCTTGTAATTTGTATTTAGACTTTTAAATCTTAATAAATCATTTAAAATAGTTGGATAAACGGTTGATGGGTCTCTATATTCTTGCCTCGGAATTAGGGGCGGGCCTGATGTCACCATCTCCCCTCCCCACTTTTGAAAACATACAGCACATCTGCAAGGTTAAAGTGAGAAACAAATTAACCAAAGTTTCTGTGCCCTTTGGCAGAATAACAAGGACACTGCAGATAAGGAAATAACTTGCTGATAACCTCGTTCACCAAACATTGAGCAAGGCACATTAAGGGACCAGAATGACTAAGCAATTCTTAAGACCCCAGATGAACTCTTTGCTTCTCCTGCAGTTTACGCTTCTTAGTCCTTCACAGTAATTAAGGGCTTGGAGTTCTAGCTTTAGACGAGACCTGGCTTTAAGTTCCCCCCAACTTTGTAGACTTGGCAAACTATTTCTCCTACCCTCACTTCCTTATCTGTAAAATGGGGCTGATAGGGGATTTGAAGATTAAACAAAACAATTCCTGCAAGGCGCTTGGAACAAAGTCTGGCACGGTCAGCACTCAATATTGATCTCTGCTATCGACATTTACTAATATTCTAACTATTGAGGCGCAGGCTGGGCCTCTCCAGCACCCCCTCGGAGGGGCCCGCCCCTCGCTTCGCTTGCCGCTCTCCCATTGGCGGAGACACGGCAGCCCTTCCACCAATCCGCTTGGGTCGAGCTGGCGCGGGCCGAAAGGGCAGAGCCAATGGGCGCAGGGCTTGCGGTCTCCCGGATACGGGTGTAAACAGTGGAGGCTTCGCATCCCAGCTGCCGGGGGCCTCGGAGAAACCGTTGCAGACTCGAGCCCGCCGTTGCGGCCCGACTGAGAGAAACACGGCCCATGGCTCAAGGCCGGGAGCGAGACGAGTCCTCCACCACCAGCAGCCCGTCCCTGTCCGTGAGGTGCTGCGACCACCGCCCCGTGACTGACTTCGGTCCGGCGGAAACCCTCTGACCCACATTCCCCTCCTACCTCTTCTTCCTCCCGTTCCTTAGACCTGCTGTCCTGGAAACTTCGACATCTCCTTCAGCCCCCAGCGCCTTCCTGCGAACTACCTCCGTGTGTCCTCCTCTCTCCATCCTCCATCCCCTTATTCAATGACCACATCTCCAGTCGTAACCGCCCCCCGCCACCCCATTTCTTCTGCTACCTCAAGCCTCGCTTGCTCACCCAGTATTGCTCTTCTCCACCTTTCATTTCCTTCTCCTCTATCTGGCTCAGTATTCCCTTCAGTGATCCGTTTTCCGCTGGTCTTTCATACATACCCACGACTCGCGCTCATCCCAATGACAGCCCCCATCCGGTCCTTGTCTTTAGTGATTTTCCCCAAAGTTAAGGCTGTCAAGTCAATCCCTTTCTTCTAACTCCCATCCAGTAACTTTGGATTTATTTGTGTTTATCGTGGCCTTTGAAAAGCATAAAGTGTTGCACAAATTTACAATGGTATTTCTTTCCTTCCACGTTCTAGAGTGTTACCCGCACTGTATTCCATACAGCAGCCTCCACTGGTCCTGGCTGTACTCTTCAATCTCCTGAGGTTACCCACCAAACCAGTGTCCTTCACTTGCCTTCTCCACCATCTTTAAGCATATCTTTAACATTTAAATAAAAGTAGAATCTCGCCTCATCTCTCCTTCTAGCATACACCCACCCCACCTTCCTTAAAAATAGGTTCTTTTTGTGTTCTAACCTTTTCATTCATGTCAACTTAATTCCTTTTATTTTCTGCATTTATTCTGTATTTTTAGATCTAAAATATGGCTACACACTCTTCATCAGTAGAAGTAGTCTTCCTATTTGTCTCACAGCCACAAAGCATGCTGTCCTATTCAAAGTTGGGGTTTTTTTAAACATTTTTTTCATTATAGGGATTTTATTTTTATTTATTCATTTCTGCTTTTTCTCCCTAAACCCCCCAGTACATAGTTGTACGTTTTAGTTGTGAGTCCTTCTAGTTGTGGCATGTGGGATGCCACCTCAGCATGGAGTGATGAGCGGTGCCATGTCCATGCCCAGGATCCGAACCAGGGAAACCCTGGGCCACCGCAGTGGAGAGTGCAAACTTAACTGCTCGGCCACAGGGCTGGCCCCTCAAAGTTGTTTTTTAAAGTTTATTTTTAAAATCAAAACTAATTATAAAAGAATAGCCCGGGATACACCATTTTCTATTAGGATAAATCTTCTCTTTCTGCAGTTTTCACCCTTTTTCTTCCAGGTATACAAGACCCCAGAAATCCTTCTAAGACTTCCTCAGGTTTGATTAGGGGAAGTGTTTCACTGAAGAAGTTCTCTGAAGGAAATTTTAAGAACTTGAGGTCTACATTTAAACTTCTGTAGTGCGTAGATTCAAACCAGTCTCACGGCCAACATATGTGTTATTTTATCTTAGGGATTTTGAGGGCAGAAAGAGGGTGAAAATGGAATAGATGTGTTTTGAAAATTTTGATGACCTTTTGTTTGCTTTGTTAAAAAAAAAAAAAGAGAAAGTATTTGAAAGGTATTATATTGATGGTGACATATCTTTTCCCAAAGATGGGTGCAAGGATTCCCTAAGCAGAATGTTCATTTTGTCAACGACAACACCATTTGCTACCCTTGTGGGAATTTCGTAACATTTATTAACATTGAAACCAAGAAAAAGACTGTACTCCAGTGTATGAATGGAATTGTGGGCGTCGTGGCAACTAACATTCCTTATGAAGTTGTGGCTTTTTCTGACCGGAAGCTAAAACCCCTCATCTACATATACAACTTTCCTGCATTGACCAGAAGGACCAAATTAAAAGGTATCCTGCAAGACCCTTCCTCTCTCATAAGTGAAGGATTTTGTTATAAGATGTGACTAAATCTAGTTCTCATAAATGAAGGGTTTTTTAAGAGTGGTTTTTATTTTGTAGTACACATTTTTAAAGAAGGAATCAGGCTGATCATGGAGGATTTAATTAAGTGGGCTAGAGCCTTGCTAATTAAAGTGTGTTCTGCTTACCTTCAACCTTGGCATCACCTAGGAAGCTTATTATAAATGCAGAAAATTCTGCTCCCATCGCAGACCTCCTGAATCGACTCTGCATTTTAACAAGATTCCCAAAGTGATTCATAGGCACATTAAATTTGACAAGCACGGGGTTAGAAGACTCTATTATAGCACTAGATGTAGTTTGAAAATTGTTCTTTTGCAGAACAGTTTTTTCTTTCCTGATGATTTATTGAAAATCCAGGTGAACTGATGTTTGTATAACTTGTAAAGAAAAGTCAGCCTCAATTTCCTTATCCATGAAATGGCGATAATGGTAGTATCTACTGTTAATGGCCGTGGTGATAATAAATGAAGTTATATACATATATGCCAAATGCTCAATCAATGTTAACTACCATTTAAATTATTATTGACTCATTTGTAGAGACAACTGACCCAGACTGGGCTGCTGCACATCTACTGGAGCCCCCGTCTCATTATTCCTCCATTTAGCACAGCATGGACAGAAAGCTCAGGAGACCTTTAGGCTGGTCTTAGTTCTGTAGCCTTAGGAAGCAAATAAGTGTTTGAGTCAAGCTGGGAAAACTTACCGTGATTCGTAACATTTTATTTGTGGGAAATTTGTCTGTGTTTTCAACAGATTAAAACAACTTTTAAAATATAACCCATTCACATGTTGTGAACTGCCCATATGGAGCATAACTATCCTTCATCTTTAAAATTTCCCTGCCTTGGTTCTTTGGCTGTAACCCTGTCCAAGCAACCAAAAGTTAATTCAAAGCAATGGCCAACATTCGTGTTGAATAATGCAACTCTAAAGGCATTAGGAATAAGTCATCCAGGGTACCTGTTGTTACCACTATTATTTAATATCAACGTAGAAGTTCTAACCAATGCAATAAAATGTGAACCTGGAAAATTATAGCTGTGGGAAAGGAGATTACGGGTAATGCAATAGTCTACTAAGACTAATAAAAGATTGCTCAGAAAGATGCTGGCTTCAAAATAAATATCTGTACAATTAGAAGATTTAAATACTCAGAAAAGACCCAAAGAAGACATATGAATGATCTAGATGAAGAAAACTAAAAAAATCACTGATTTAAAGTATTTAAATATATACAGCGACATATTCCTGGATGGAAAGTCTGGTTATTATAAATATATTTCTGATATTCCTTGCAGGAAGCAATTCATAGGTTTATCATATGTTTTAGAGAGCCAGGAGTACTTAAAGGAAGTGATTCCAAAGTTCATCTAGAAGAACAAAAAGTAGACAATGGGAATAATTTGAAAGAGAATGATGGCAAGGCAGAGGGTCCTTTTAACATTCCGGTGCTGTAGTGGTTGAGAGTGTGGTACTGATGCAGGGATCACCAGATCAGTGGAAGAGTTGAAGACTGGAGACAGACTCTAGAATAGATAAAAGCTAAGTATATGGTGGAAGTCACTCCCTCCCCCACGCACACAAAATAGATGATCTGGATTATTCGACACTAGTGTTAAGAAACTATTTGAACAAAAGTATCAAGTTGGATACTCACGTTATACTGTACATGAAAACACACAGCAGATGAAAATAAGAGATCAATATAAATAACAAACCCATTTGAAAGGTAGAAGAAACTATGGTATAATATTGAAATGATTTCAGCCTGGGGAAGAGCTTTTCACATAAAGAAAAACATTAAAAATAGAAACATTGACATATTTGATTACATACAAATTTAAAACTTAAGAATATCAAAAATACCATGAAAAATTGAAAGGCAAATCATAACTGAGAAAAATATTTGGAACAAATTTGATCAAATATTTTCAGAACATTTATGAAACAATAAGAAAAATGACAAACATTTCATTAGAACAATGGCAAAGGAACTTGCCCAAACCACAAAACTATAAATGACCAAAAACATTATAAAATGTTCTATCTCAATATTCATTTTTAAAAGTGCAGTTCAAACCAAGATGAGATTTTTTTCTGCTTATCCAGGTCACAATTTTTTTAAAGATCATAATTGCTAGACAGAGTGCAGTGAAATTGGTAGCGCTGTTTTTGCTGAAGATGGGAGTATAAATTGATACAGTCTTTCTGGGAAGTACATACTTACTATATTTGACTAACTGAAAAGCACTTCAAGAACTAGACATCTATTTTAAGAAAATAATCAGAAATATGGCCAAAGATTTGTGTACAAAGGAGTTAAAAGTGCTGTCATAATAGCAAAAGATTTGAAACAACTTACATCTTCAGTAATATGAATATAGTTAAATAAGTTAAAACATCCCATAAAGGGGTATTATGCAAACATTAAAAATCACATTTTGAAGAATTATTAATGATAAAGTGTTCAATATAAGGCAAATTAAAAAAAACAGTAGGAGTAACACTATGTATGATCCAAGCTCCATTTTAAAAATGAATTAATAATTATAATATTTAATCCATGATTATTATAGCTATAAAAAGCAAAGCGATATTTAAAGAAAAAAGATGTATCTGTATTTTTACAAGTAAACACACAGAAGAAAATACTAGAACAAAATTTACCAAATTTGGTCGTAGGATTACACAGGATATATTTTTCTTCTTATGCTTTTTTTAGTATTTTCTTCAAAAACCATGTATTTTTTAAACTTAAAATAAATGTAAAGAAAATATAAAGTTAATAATCTTACGTTATGCAAGAAAATGTCTGTATAGCAAGGATAGAAAATCATTCCATTAAGGCCTCTATCCCACGGAAAATTACTTTTATTTTTGCACCAAATGCTCAATAAATACAAGCTGTTTTCTTTATTGATTAGACTATGCTAAATAAATTCAATAAATGACAAAGTTTAGCATTATATTATGGTTAGTTAAAGTGTGAAGGGTAAAAAAGCAGGGAACAGAGACATTAAAAATACACAGAACTAGCAATAGAGACACAAACGTAGAAAGGACAGCTATAGGAGAAGGCCAAGCTTCTACCTGTGGAACCAAGCTGAAGAGCAGCAGATGAAGGAGAGGGCAAACCAGAGGAGGCACAGGGAGGCAGAAGCAGACACTTCCTTGTCTTAGCGTCTTTGTGATGCACATTTTAAACACATTGTTGCTAAGACTTTTAAAGTCGTGTTTCATTTCTTCAGCTATAGGGACAAATGAGAATAGAACTTTTTATAGTTGTTGCAAGAACTGGAAGATATTAAGCTAAGGGCCAGACATATGGAAGTAAGCTAGAATTATTGCAACTCCCCAAAGTATTTAAAGTTGTTTGAATAAGTTTTCTAATGACAATGTTTCATAGATTCATGGAATATTTTATGGTGGTTGGGTCATCTCAAATCACACTGGGCCATACGTGGTGCAGTACGCTCAGTTCTGCATTGAAGTCTAGAGACAGTGACTAATGGTCTTAATTCACTCAAATGTCTTTTAAAAACTTAACTTTGCTCTTAGCTTTATGTTCATAGTCTTAGAAATCAGCCAGGAGATCTCTGACTCCAAGAGCTAACTGCTTTTGAATTGCATTAAAATCATTAGATAAGGGAAATAAGCCATAAGACTATGGTTGACCGGAACACAATCATTCAATCCTTGTAATGGATTTTATGTTTTAGGCAATGTTCTCCTGGACTACACTTTACTTTCGTTCAGTTACTGTGGCACCTACCTGGCTACCTACTCCTCGCTCCCAGAATTTGAACTGGCCCTCTGGTAAGTTTCAGCATCCTGCAGAAATCTGTTCTTGAGGTTAACATTTTAATCTTGTCCTTCTGAATTTTATCAAAGGACATATACATGAAAAATCTGAAACAGGGAAAAATGGAAGGAATCAAAGTCCTAATAACATTTAATATAGTTGCTACTTTTAGGCGTAAAATTTGGCAGGGCAAAAGCTATGTGAGAGCTAAATTAATTATAATCTTTCTCTTCTTATTAATATGTTATAATATTTCCTTTGTCAGGTAAAGAATGCATTTATAAATACATGAAGTCTCATCTTTTCTTCAAATAAACGGTACCTTGGACTTGTTTGCATATTTTCCACTAATATTGAAATTAAGATGGTCTCTGTATTGGAACTCAGTTGGAAGTAATGGTTTTTAGAGACATTGGAACAATTGTACATTCAGAGAGTGGAACATTATACTGCATTTACCAGCTGTATAGGAAAGACCTGTGGATAAGACACGTCTGTGGTCTTTGCTGGGTCATCTCATGTGGCCAGCAAGCTGCACTCACTCTTCCCTCCATAATATAAACTTCTTCAGGTGGAAATTAGCTTATTAAGGGGAGGTACAACATGTTCCAGGAATGATTGAGAATACTCCTTACATACCAGCATTTCTTATATAAAAATGTAATAATCTAGATTCAGAGAGCCACATCTAATTTATGCAGAGTTTCTTTCTTTCTTTCTTTCTTTCTTTTTTTTTTTTTTTGCTTTTTCTCCCCCAATCCCCCCAGTACATAGTTGTATATTTTAGTTGTGGATCCCTCTAGTTGTGCAAAATTTCTTTTTTTCTTTTTTTTATCTTTATTGAGGTATAATTGACATATAATAAACTGATCTTTTATATACAATTCGATAAGTTTTGACTTATGTATACACCCATGAAACCTTCACCGTAATCAAGATAATAAAATATATCCATCATCACCAAAAGTTTCCTTGTGCCCCTTAGATCCTTCCTTGTTGGCCCTTGACACACATTCCCTTACCCCTCGCTGCCTGTGCCCTGCCCCCAGGTAACCACTGATGTGCTTTCTGTCACTCTGGATTAGTTTGTGTTTTCCAAAATTTCATATACAGGGAGTCATATATTGTATACTCCTTTTATTGTCAGGCTTCTTTCTTGCAGCATAATTATTTTGAATTCTCTTATGTGGCTGTGTGTATCAGGAGTTTGTTCCTTTCTATTACATGGTATGGATATACCACAGTTTGTTTATCCACCCACCTGTTTTTGGATGTATTAGTTTGCAAGGGCTGCTGTTAACAAAGTACTGCAAAATGAGTGGCTTAAACAACAAAGATTCATTGTCTCACAGTTCTGGAGGCCGGAAGTTTGAGATCAACGTGTCAGCAGGGTTGGTTCCTCCTAAGGGCTGTGAGGGAGAAGCAGTTCCAGATCTCTCTCCTTGGCTTGTGAATAACTCTCCTCGTGTTCACTTGGTGTTCTCCTTGTATGTGTATCTGTTTCCAAATTTCCGTTTTTTACAAGAATACTAGTTATATTGGAGTAGAGCCACACTAAATGACATCATTTAACTTAGTAAAGGCCCTATTTCCAAATAAGGTCTCATTCTGAGGTACTGAGAGTTAGGACATCAACATATGAATTTTGGGGGACACAATTCAACCCATAGCAATACCTAAGGGATGAGTAGGAATCAGTCTTGTGAAGAGGAGAAGAAAAGGATTTGAAGCAGAGGAATGATGCGTGCAAAGGCCATGAGGTCAGAGAAAATATGGCAGGTTTGAAGAATCAATTAAGAGATCATAATGATGGGAACAAGAGATTAGCTATGAGAGGAAGCCTGGAGGGACAGTCTGAAGCCATCTCATGAGCAGCCTTATAAACAGATGACCATGTAGTTTATTATCCAAATCAGGAAAATTTTGAGAGTGAACGGGGATGTTATTAATAACTAATATAGAGCAATAGGCATAAACTGTCTTTGTCCTGGGCACACTGGGAAGGATCTTCATCCTATAGATAAGCCATGCTAATGGGGACATCCTTTACCCTAAAGGCCGTGGGAGGCCTTTCAAGGGTTTTAAGCAGGGTCGTGACACGCTCAGATCTGCATGTAAGAAGACTCCTTCCAGCCATATCATCGAAGGTATATGGGAGGGGAAATAAGGCATGAACATCAATTAATAGGCTGTGGTGGTCCAAGTGAGAGATGACTGTGGCAAGGGCTAGAGTGGTGGGAGTAAGGATGAAAGGAAGTAGAGATATGTGGGAGGTGTTTAGGAGGCAGCTCCATGGGACTTGGTGACTGACTGAATGTTGGGTGTGGTGCTGAGAGAGAGGGACAGTCAAGGGTTATACCAAGAGTTGTGACTTGGGCAACTTGGGGACATTATGGTGCTATTCAGAAAGATAGCCAGGGCATGGGAGGAGGGAAGATGAGTTGGGACAAGCTGAGTTGAGGGTGCCTGAGATAAAAAAATGGAGAAGCCTAGTTGGAAATTGAGATATCAATTAGGATTTAGGTTCAGTTGCTGTCGCAGAAACCTAAATCACTCGAAAGAAGTGGCTTAAACAAGATGGAATTTTCTTTCTCTCACATGCGATAGTCTGGGTATGAGCAGCACATGGCTGGTATGGTGAATCCCCAGTGTCTTAGGCCAGTCTGTCACTATCTTG
Source organism: Equus quagga (assembly GCF_021613505.1). Lineage (NCBI taxonomy): Eukaryota > Metazoa > Chordata > Mammalia > Perissodactyla > Equidae > Equus > Equus quagga. The sequence goes on along the minus strand of NC_060268.1, from coordinate 158,997,880 downwards.
TTGCTCTCCCACTCCTAGGGTGTTGCCCTCATCTCTATTCTAAAGTTGGGCACCACCCATGTATTTTTGGGAGCCAGCAGGATGGGAAAAGGATAAAGGGAAGGGCACAATCCTTTGCAGGAATGCGTAGCCTGTAAGTTGCACACATCACTGCTACTACTTAGAGCCCATTGGCCAGCTTAGTCACAGGCCACGGTGAGCTACAATGTGGGTGACCATGTGCCTGGCTGAAAACCAGAGGTTCTGTTACTCAGAGGGAGAAATGGAGAGTAGGTGTTGATGGACATAATATGCCTCTGCCACAGATTTCCAGGACTGGAGCTCAGGGGAAAGGGCTGGAGATAAACATTTGGGATTATTAAATCAGATCGGTATTCAAAGTGCTAAAAGTGGATAAGAACACCTAAAGGAGAAGCTAGGGTAGAACCTAGAGGAACACCAATAAGAGATGGAAAGAGGAAGAAGAACCTCATCAGAGACTCAGGAGGAGCAGTTAGGGAGGGTGGAGGGACACCAGGCATAGAGGTTTCCAGAATATGCTTGGGTTCCACACAAAGCAGAGCCTGAGGCAGAAGCTCACCAGCCAGTTCTTTGGCAGAGAGGAGGTGTGCAGGAAAAGGGCAGGGAGGCAGGGAAGGAGGAGAGCCAATATGAACACATAGTACTTTGCCGGCCACCACTTGGTACCAAGGGCATTTGATTGCTCTGTTTCACAGGAGACCTTCTGAGAGGGTATATGAATTACTGTGAACATGGACAGTCCTCAGGCAGTGTCAGACAGTGGGCTGGGAACGGGAGAGGAAGAGATAAGAACATCTCTACCAACTCTTGTTACCCCATCATCAATCAAAGTTTCACTGCACAGGGTGTTAACTCCCCCACACTTTCAGGCTTATTGTGACCTCCTGCATGTCATGCCCAGGGGCCATAAGGAAGCCCCTGGGCATGTGGAATGGCATGAGGTGAGGCACAGGTGGGTTGTGCCCACTTGAAGTCAGTCAAAGCCTACACAGTTAGACAGCCACTGAGTCAGCTAGGCAGAAAGGTGATCAAGAGCCCAGGAACAATGTGAGGCTGAGAGGTATGAGGTGTCCTATAAGAGGTGTGTGACAGAGAGTCCAAGAGCGATTTCAGAAGGTAGTTTTGGTGAGCAGAGTTAATCCTGCAGAAGTAAAGTTAGACAAGGACTGAGAAGTGCCGGTAGGATTTAGGATGAAGGTGGATTTTAGTGGATCTTGGAGAGAGCTGTTGTCAATGGAATGGTGGTGACGGGATGTAGATATCCTGGGATGAGGAGAGAGCGAGAGTGAGGAAGAGGAGACCGTGAATTTAGAAAGCTCAGTTAAGTTTGGCTCGAAGGGGAGAAGAGAGAGACATGGAATGGTGAGACTGAGGGAGGGCTTTGTAAAAGGTGTTGCAGATGAGCACTTAAGTGTTGACAGGAAGGAGTCAGGAGGGAGGGAGAGTCTGAAGATGCAGAAGAGAAGGAATAATAGATAGACTAACGTTCCTAAGAACACAAGACCCGTAGGACCCAGAGCACACAAAACTGGCCTTAGGTTGGAAGAAGAATGTGCCTTCCATTGTAACAAGAAGGGAGAAGGAAAGAATGATACAGATCCTGACAGGCTGTTATGCTTGATAGCAGGAAATTGGGGGAATTCTCTGCTGATGGCCTCTATTTTCTTCATGGGAATCAAGGCTATTTATTGAGAGTAAGAAGGAGATGGAGGGTTAGAGACATCGAGAAAATGGAGAATATTAAAAATGGCTGCTTTTGAAAATGGAAAGAGAACTGACCAGAGAAAAATGGCAGGATTGGAGGTCGTATTGAAGGTACAGTGGGGGCGATAACCACGATGTCTAATGTCACTGAACACATAGTCCTGTGATCTTCGTTCCTGCGTCTCCAGCAGCTCAACCTTTCAGTTGTATCCATCCAGGATTGATGGTTTTTCTAGGCACCTGAGGCAAAAAGTGAAAAGATCCAGGGAACCGGTGATGTCAGCAAGAGAATGATTGATGTGATGCACAGGACGTTTGTGATGGGGATGGAAGGGAGCCAAAGACAAGGCGAGCTCAATAAATATCAGTTCCAGTTTCCTAATCATAGCTCTGAATGGAGTGCTGGTTCCTTGTACGATGAGATAGCTCACATTTATTTTGTTCCCTTCACTTCATCTAGCAAAGGATTTTGCTCATGGTAGGCATTCAAGATATTCATTCAAATGGGTAAATGAATTAATCCATCTTAAAGTACTAATACTATGATTTTAAAAACTCAGTAAATGATCAATTGGTATCAATGTGTATATCCAGTATAGTATATCCAGATCCATATGAAGTACTCATATGTAATATTAAGAGATTTAGATACTTACTTGTTTTTCAGCAAATGTGATGTTATATTCCATTTTCTAGATTTGGATGAGTTAAATCCACATTTAATAAGGAGGATAAAATAGCATTGGTATCATATGACAGAGTAATATTTTTAAAACAGTTATTTTGCTTTTTAGAAGGCTACAGTATAATGATAAGCATAATTATTTATAAATTTGATATTAGTCATAGATTATATAAATTGTATCATAAATTAAGTCTCAACTTATGTAAATTGTTTTCAAATAATTAGATAAATGTTCTCAAGATATGAAATTCATATGAATTACTTTTCACCAAACACAATTTTCCTCTAAGGAACTGGGAATCCAGTGTCATTTTGTGCAAGAAGTCACAACCCGGGGTGGATGTGAGCCAGATGACTTTTAACCCCATGAACTGGCACCAGCTGTGCTTGTCAAGTCCAAGTGCAGTGACCGTGTGGACCATTGAAAGAAGTAACCAGGAGTATTATCTCAAAGCAAAGTAAGAGACTTCAATACTATAAAACAACAATGTGGTGGTCTTTGTTTGCATTCATATAAGGTGATTTGATCTCTTTGATGAATTAAGTGGCTTTATTCATTCATCTTAAGTTATACCATCTTTCTACATATATCAATACTTTGGAGTGATTGTTTACATTTCAAAAGGGTGCCCTATGACTTCATTTCCCAATGAGTTTCTTTTGAAATCAAGTCCTCTTAAAGCTTTTTCCAACAATGTTGAATTTTCCAAAATTTGATTTGCTCTTACTATTTCAAAACATCCCTGTTATATAAAAGGGACAGTTATAAATTTTTGCTCCGATTACTTTGATTTCCAACTGGCATCTCAAAAATAGGAAACTTTTAGATATGGGAAGGTTATACCTTTAGCCACATTATCTGCAAACAAAAGGGTAGTTGCATATAGTGGAGTTATGGGAGTTACCTATTTAAATAGAACTGAGTCAAAGAGAAATTCCATGGCTAATGTCCTGGTGATAGCTGATGACAATGGTGCCTTTGTTGAAGAGAGTTCAAAGATTCAAGGTGCCCCTGAGCTGACTTTTCTCAGAATACTCCCAGAAGTCAAAGACTAAGGAGATGTTTGACGTGTACATCCTTGAAATCACAGTTTTTGAAAAATTGCCTTCTTAAGAGAAATGTAAAGCTAATAAATAAAATTTTCTAAATGGAAAGTCCTCAGAGAGGCACTTCTTTCTGCTCAGTACCCTTTATGTTTCAATTTCATTTTTATAAGAACCCATTGAATAGCCAAATCTGTCTCTAGGCAGAGTTGACAACACCGTACCTTCTCATGAAGTGGGTAATGTCTCTATCAGATCCTTGCCAGGGCGGGCAAGTAATTTATCACACCTTCCTCTCCTTTTGCTTTCCCTGAATATTCTCCTCGGTTCTGATTGTTGATTTTTTTTTATAAGCAAATAAAGTTGGAAGCAAAGTGAGTGGATTGTCCTGGTTCAGAAAGCAAGCGGGATTTGAAAATACTTAAGCCTTACATTTGAGTAGTAGGTACTGTTTTTACATGATCATTTTTCGGAACTATTCATCATTCATAAAACATAATCAAGGAAATTTTGACTTAAGTGCATAAAGCCATGAATTCTCAAAACTCATCTTTATAGCCATATTGTGAATTAAACGTAGACATATGGTAAATTTGAAAATAAATTCTTGATACCAGATGTTGCAAAGATAGCTGAATACAACCTACATATATGTTTATTTTGGCCCATATGTTTATTTTTTATTTGAGTTGGTTGCCAACATTTAAAATTTGAGAGATTTCTTATAAATGTGCAGATTATGAGATTCTCCTAAAATTTTGGAACCAAAATTCTCATGTGTCAACAGACTTTCTTGGCTGGAACTGAGTGGTGCCTGCCACTTTTAGGAGGGAAAATACTATCCCATTTCCCAGAATTGCCACCTGGCCACACATCACCTGCCTGACCCCGTCAACATTCAAATTTACAATTCCTGCTTTAGATATTAACTTTGAAAATTTTTGAAAATCCCTGTGTATTTAATTTATAACTATGCATATGTGTCCTTTTACAATGTATATTTTAAAATATACTATTTGGTTTTTATTTGTTTGTTTTGTTTTTTATAAGTTATAACACCTTCCATCTTGCTTACCACTGATATCAGCAGTTACATCAATAACTAGCTTCTGTTACTCTGATTATTCTGACGTCTCTTTTTTCCACAGGTCGGTAAAACTACCTATGGAAGATGGGTCATTTTTTAATGAAACAGATATGATTTTCCCCCACTCGTTGCCCAAGGATCTTATCTATGGACCTGTGCTCCCACTGTCAGCCATTGCCGGGCTAGTAGGCGAAGAGGCAGAAACTTTCAGGGTAATTACCTGGCACCTCTTGCTGTTTATTCATTTGATTCTGATAACCATCCCGTGAGACATGCAGGATAGAGAGGATCATCCTGGTTTTTAACACAGATTAGCCCTGGAGACCACGAGAGATGAAGACTCTGGAATTTCAAGTTTGAGTGACTGGGAAGATGGTGGTACTGCTAACTGAAACAGGGAGCCGAGATATGATTTTAATTTTGGACATACTGAATTTGGGGTGCTGGGAAGGCATCCAGGCAGAGATGCCTGGTGGAAGTCGGCAAAGTGGACCTAGTGTTAGGGAGGAGAAGGCAGGGCTGGAGACCGGATGTCAGAGTCATTCCCAAAGACAGGGTAGTGGGAGCACTGGGGAAGGAGGGTGTGATGAAAAGGACAGAAAGGGTGTTAGGGAAGAGCCAGAGAGAAACTGACTCTCATGAGTTGGGAGGAGGAAGAGGAGTCTGAGGAGGAACAGTCACAGAATAGGAACAAATCCAGGAGAGAACAAGGCCATGGAAGACAGTGGAAGAAAGTTTCAGAGGGGAGTTTGTGAACAGTTGCACTCTCATTTATTTATCAAGCTCCTTCTATGTAGCAGGCACTGTTTTAGGCAATGGGGGTCACATGGTGACCAACCAAGCATAATCCCTGCCTCTTGGAGCTTACATTCTATCAGAGAGACAGAGTAACAACACCAAAAGTAAAGGGATACGTTAAATCATTGCAAAATGCGATGATTATTCTAACAGGTGGAGGTGAGGTTGAGATTAACATCTGCTGGTCAAGGAAGCCCTCTGGGGAGATGACACTTAAGCTGAGACTTGAAGGACAAGGAGGCGTTACTCATGCTACAAGCAGGGTAAAGAGCGTTCAGCAGAGGGAACTGTGTATGCAAAGGTTCCTGGGGGAAGAAAAGAACTCAGCATGTTTGAGGAGCTGAGAAAAGACCCATATGGCTGGAGCATTGTAAATGAGGGGAAAGTGAGGTACAGGTGATGGTTTCAAGATGGGGGCAGGGAGCAGAGAGTGACACGTGCAGGGCCTTTGGGATGAAGTTAAGGAGCCTGATTCTGTTAAACCTCTGGAACGTGCGTTATGCTAAAACTTGTGCTAAAGCTCCCTGTCGAGGCTAAAGCAGGCAGAGGTTCTCAAACGTTTTGGACCACTGCAGAAAGTTAAACTATAGATGTCAAAAATAATTCAACGTGGTAACTAGTTTATTTAAAAAATCTCTGGGGAACAAGAGAAAGGTTGTATACTCTTAGTATTTCCTCTAAAGGATGACAATTATTCACTTTTTTAAATTACAGAAAATGACGATTTCCTTTTAATAGCACAGGTCTTAACCTGGGAAATACAACCACATGCAGCCACAGTGGGGCAGCAAAGTAGTGAGAACAAACAGATCAGCCACCAAGGTTTACAACTTGAAAAAATGTTTCTGTGTTTAGTATTTGATGCCTAGCACTCCACATTTTCAGCTATCTCAATTTTTTTTCTGCTGTGAATTTCCATAGGAGCCCTCACCTATCACATTTTGTACCAACATGATGAACCCAACATAAAATATTAAAAATTCAGGCAATTATCCTGGTCATTTAAAAAGTGCTATGAAATTCCTTCTTTAAATACATAAATGTGGAATTACAATTTTTTTAAATGCTCATAATAAACAGGAAATCTTTATTCCTAGGACTTTTGTACTCAGTGCATTTTAACCTTTTTCTGAACACAGAAATTTAATATTAAACTTTGACATCTCTAAATCATACGGGGAATTTTAATAAAGCCATGTGCTTTGCATTTAAATTACAAATTTTCCCAGTATTTGCTCTTTCATCTTATAGATAAATAAGGTGAGAAAATGACTAAAGCATTGTTCAATGTCTGTACACTGAGTGAAAGCATAACCAAAACTAGATCTTGATTCTATTCCTTACTGTGAGTGGCATTTCTTGTGACCTGGGTAGCAATGGCAAAGAAATCAGTAAAGACTTGATCTATATAAGAGTCTTAGAAATTGACAAACTGTGGACTTTTACAAAATTAAATGTTCCCATTATCTTTCTTGTAGCTAACACTAGAAAGGCACATTGTAAGCCTTTAAATAGACCTTGATTCACATTACACAACTTATTTAGGGCATTAGAAACAGTATCCAGCAGTAGCATGGAGGAAAATCAAGGGTAGATGTTATCTGGGCAGAAACTGGATCCAAGATAGTGAATTTAATCTCAAGTGTCCAGTTTCCTTTTTCCAACTACCTTTTTGTGTGTGTGAGGAAGATTGGCCCTGAGCTAACATGTTACCAATCTTCCTCTTTGTGCTTGAGGAAGATTGTTGCTGAGCTAACATCTGTGCCAATCTTCCTCTATTTTATGTGGGATGCTGCCACAGTGTGGCTAGATGAGAGGTATGTAGATCCACACCCGTGATCCAAACCCTCGAACCCAGGGCTGCCAAAGCAGAGCATGCAGACTTAGCCTGTATGCCACTAGGCCAGCCTCTACCTTTTTTTTTTTTAAACAAGTTGCTAAATAAGGATCTCTTTTGTAAACTCAAGTATTCTGAAACATATTCAGGTACTTAGGTTTTCTAAAACAATGCTAAGTTGGATTCAAATTTTTGATGTTTGGTCTTCAAGTGACCAAAATGTTTGATTTCTGATTTCAGAGACCTGAACAGGGAGGTGGTGTTATCGACGATTATTTTTAAACACTGTTAGCACCTTTCCTTTTACAATTCTCAGAATTTTCAATTTTGAAAATTATTGTTTCTGCTCACATAATCCATATAATATCATATTTATTTTTAAATGGCACAGAATATACTTATTGATGAAAGAAATAATAAAGAAAATATTGATGAAAGAAATTTAAAAAAGGAAGAAAGTAATAGGAAGACAGGCCCAGGTTTGTCTTAAAGTAAGAAAAGCCACATACAATGCTAGTTTAACATACCAAGGCCAGAATAGCCCAGGTTTTTAAAACTCACCTTCTGTTGCAAATACACAGATTCACTCATGTTATGAGAAGATATGTGTGTTTTTTAAAGATTTTGAGCCTCTTGCCATACAAGGTAAGAGCCTGTCTTTTTGTGATTTATAGTCCAAGGTTAGATGTCATCAAGACAACCCAAGAAACTTAAATACTGGTGGTTAAATAATGATATTCAGTGAGTAACTCTTTTTTCCCTATGAGTCAAATCTCAATTAGACACCACAAAAATGTCATTAATCAGCAGCAGTTTAATCCTTTTGGGTGGTTTTGCCCCTCTCTTTGACCCACAGGGTGGCCAGATTGTTACTCAAGTATTTATTTTCTAACAATCCAAGACAATGAGGGCATGTAATAGGCCTATCATGTAATTAAAGTCAATCTATCCTTTTAAAAATTATCTTGATGAGGGCTCCTATGTATGATTTCTGCCTTAGTCATATTTCAAGGTCCAATTCAAATGTTAGGTCTTTCTCTACACTTTGTTCACTCCACCAGGAAGAACCACTTGCTTTCTTATCGATGCGCCCATACTATTTCAACTCCCCTCTCCTATAACCTACCATGTTTTCTGATTCTGATGTTTGTTGATACTACTTCCCTCGATAGGTGATTATCCTATTAAGAAGAGGGATTCCTTAGGACTTGGCACAATGCCTGGTGTATAACCAACACCCAATAAACGTTTGTTGAAATATTAGTTATGCAACAAATTTATATCAGTTGGAAACCTAGTAGAAATATTTATTTTGGCAGTGTCACACTTGCTTTATGCTGAATCGACAAACCTTTCCTAAATTGAAAGAGCAGTATATCATATATTATTCAAATAATTGAGTATTTCTTAGAAAGATGCTTGCATACATCAGGGAGTCTTGAATGGAAAAATGGCTGTCCATATATTTTGCAGTATTCCCCAGCTAATTGGAACCAATTCCAACTTACCCTGCTTTATTTTTCTTCACGGCACTGTTCAACACATAATATTCTATATGTTTAACCTCTTAACTTATTTTCACCCCCTTTTCCCTCACCAGGATGTAAGCCCACGAGGGTAGGGATTTTTGGTCGGTTTTGCTCACTGCTACATCCCTGCGCCTAGTGCCTGGAGTGTTCTTACTAGTGCCCGATAAAGATTTTCCAGATGAATAAATAAATAAGTGAAAGAATGAAATAAACATGGAGCTCTTAAGAAATTTAAGCATTCTGTTATTTGGCCAATAGCTTATTAAAAATATTTTCTGTTCCTATGGGTGTAAGGATGCCTAAAGAAAACAAAAACATTATGTTGTAGCTAATGCAATTCTAAATAGCAGGATAGCATAACAAAAAGCTCAAATAGTGCTAAGTGTTATGTTATAAATAAATATATAAAAGTAAGCTACTATGCTTGACTTGTTTAAATAGAAAGAAGGTGTGCTGTATTATGGTATCCTGAATTTAGAATCTTAATCAGTGCTGTGGGGGACACATGCCCAGAATAGCCGCCACAGCTACCTTGACCTCCAGGAAGGAGGGCAGGTGGTCCTAGACTTACAAGGATCTGCTCTGTGCTGACAGAAAAGGGCAGTGGCCTCTCTCCTGCTGGACAGCAGTGTTTAAGGCTCTAAGGGGCATAACACTCTGAGGTGTTATCATCTGAGGCAGAGATCAACAAATCACCTGCTTTTGTATGGCCCCAAACTAAGAATGTTTTTGACATTTTTTAAAGGGTTATGAAAAAAATGGATGTATGACAGGGATCTATCTGGTCCACAAAACTTAAAATATTCACTAGCTGGCCTTTGCAGGAAATATTTGCCTTAGATACTTGGTCCACATTAATTTTAGTCTCAAAGCCAGCTTTTCTTGTAAGTCCATCCTAAGATTTTGTGCATTTCTTTTGATTTTTCCATGGAATCAAAGTCACATAGAACATTTCATGAACCAATTTAGAGGGACCACTGGAATCAGGCAAAGGGTCATCTCCTCACTTTCCGTGAAAGCTAACTAGGCAGAGGATCTAGGCCAACCTCTCCATAGCCACTCAAGGAAAATCACATTCATGCCCCTTGAAAAACCAGTAAGGAGAAATGTTGATGAAAGTCTTCCTCAAAAAGGGTGATTTTAGTTATATGATGACTTTCTTAGATTCAAGATACCAAAAGTCCACCAAGAAACAGTGTAGAAGTTATTACTCAAAACTTTCATGAAAATCTGTGACACTAGAACTCTGAATGTGTTGCCAAGAATGCTTTATTTCTTCCTAGTGAATTAAAATGTAGAGAGAGAAATAGAGCAAAGAAGGAGAAGTTTACTTAGCTCTTGGCAAATGGCAGGACCAATGAATGTATGTAGGTCCATATTCGTTTCTTCTTGGAAATTGTTTTGATGGCTGATTCTCTGGTTCTTACACAATGATTGTTGTCTTAACACAAGGTTTCTAATCTTTCCCTGAAGCCTAAAGACGATCTGTATCCTTTGCTTCACCCGACTACGCACTGCTGGACTCCAACAAGTGACCTGTATGTTGGCTGTGAAGAGGGTCATCTTTTAATGATTAACGGAGACACCTTGAAGGTGACTATGCTTAATAAGACAGAAGACAGACCACCAAAGGGTGAGAAACCGCTTTGCTTCATATTCCCAGAAATGTTCCCATTGGTAATGGTTTTGCACTTCAAGATGGATGTTTTGCTCCCTATTTTTCTCTTTCTTAGACACACCTTTGATGCTTCCTTCTCCTTTACCCTGTAGTTAGCTACCAAGTCCTCTGGCTGTTCCTTATAGCTAGCTAATGTTTATTAAATGTTCTATGCTCCAGATATTCTGTCACTCTATAATGCAGATTTCATGGAATCCTCAAAAGAACTTTAGAAGGAGAAACATTTTTATCTCCACGATATAGATGAGGAAATGGTGGCATTGAGAGATGAAGAAACATGCCCAAATTCACATAACTAGTAAACTGTGGAGCTGAGACCTGAATCCAGGCAATAAGACTTCAGAGTCCAAGTTCTTAGCTACTGGCCTGTATCCTTTCTTGTATATATGCCTGTTCTGTTTAATCAGCCAATCAAAGCTTGCTTTCCTGCCCTCCACCACTCTCTACCCCTTTCTCCATAATGACCTTCTCTTTTAAGTCCAGCTACCATCTTGAAAATTACCTTTATGTTGCTTGGTTAGAATTTCTAAGAGAATCTGATCTATTCTCCTTAGATCTAGTGTCTATTCCTGGTCCCATCAGCTCTGGCCAGGGTTAGGCCTGGGTTTCAGAAGCCAGTGTTCACCCAGTGGCAGCCAGGTGTAGATCCTTTGAGAAGGGAGCCTTGCCAGGGCAAGTGCCCCAAACCTGTCCACTGCACTCTCCAGTCCAGCTGCTCTTGTTATTTCATACCTTGATTTTTGCAGTAATCTTAGGACTGACTTCATCGACCTCAGTCTATAGCTGACCCAAACCAGGCATCTCATCCCTGCCAGACTGCCCTCTTGCAGACCATTTTCAACATGTCACTCCAGGCCTGCTCTGCCTGGATTTCAAGGCCTCTCTAATCTGATCCTAATGCTCCATTAGTGTTATTTCCTGCACACCCCAGTATGAATTTTCTGATGGAGCCTGTCATTTCTTCCCAACATTTCGCAGACATGCCTCCATAGCTCATTGTCTTACCACTTTGCTCTCTGATTCCTCCAGTTCCCAGCTCAGCCATCAGCTCCGACAGCAAGTTCTCCCCACCTGCAGTGTCCCTCATCCGCTCCCTCTACCACTCCCTGACGCACACTTCACTGATACAACTGAGGCCATGAGGTTCGACTTTCCTCCCCTGGCCCCTCCCTTTTCCCTTTGCTCTCACCTGTACCCTCCAGGCTTGGTCCACCCTCTAATCTCACCTCTACAATGCCATCCCACAGCTCTCTAAAAAGTAAGCCTCTTTCCTGGCCTGACTTTCAGGTTCCAGCTCCCCCCACATGAGCCTTTTAGAAGTTCTCATCACTCCTGTGCTTTCTCCAAATTCTGCCTGCCGGTATCTATAGTTACCTTTGTCTGGGATGCCCTTTTCTTCCTTCTCTGCCTGGTGAAATTATCCTCTGTGTGGAGCCTTCCTTGTCCTCACCTCAACTTTCGTGCAGAATTCGGTGCCCACGTCTGGAGTTCCTTCAGACACTGCTGTGTCAGAGCCTCATCCCATGCTTTCACAATGCCCCAGCTACATGTCTGTCTTTCCTACTAGTCATCAATTCTTTGAAGTGAGGAACTGTGTTTTCCTCATCCTGTGGCTCCAAAGTTTAATCCTAGAGATTGCTACAGAGTAAATTAGCACCTATATGTGTTTGTAAATGAATTATGAAACAGTGTTTCTCATTTCCCAACTCCTATCACACTCGTAATATGTTATGCATGATTTAGGACTTGATCATGTGTAGTCTTATATTGTTCACTATTTCCTTCCTGTATACTATTTCTAATAATTTTCGTAGTTTATTATAAATGCTTTCAAATAAATATTTATCTAGCCTCTACAATGTGGAAGTCACTAAGCAAGGTGGCTCAGAATTGACATAGATGGCAAATATAGTCATGCATCACTTAATGATGGGGACACATTCTGAGAAATGTGTCATTGGGTGATTTTGCTGTTGTGCAAACATCATAGAGTGCACTTACACAAACCCACATGGTATAGCCTACTACACACCTAGGCTATGTGGCACTAATCTTACGGGACCACCGTTGTATATGTGGTCTGTCATTGACCGAAAGTTTGTTATGTGGTGCATGACTGTAATCTCATAAGCTCCACCCTCAAGGGATTTATATTTTATTGAAGAGAATAAGACAAGTAGACAGATAGTTATAGCCAGGTAGATTAAAATGATTTCATTAAGGGAGAACTTCACAAAATGCAATGGGAATTCAGATGAGGGAAACAGGCCTAGCTAAGTCATTTTAAATGTGGCATTTGAAATGGCCTTTGACAGCCCGGTGACACAGTTGTTAAGTTCTCATGTTCTGCTTTGGCGGCCTGGGGTTCACTCGTTCAGATCCCAGGTGCAGACCTATGCACTGCTTGGCAAGCCATGCTGTGGTAGATGTCCCACATATAAAGTAGAGGAAGATGGGCATGGATGTTAGCTCAGGGCCAGTCTTCCTCAGCAAAAAGAGGAGGATTGGAAGCAGATGTTAACTCAGGGCTAATCTTCCTCTAAATAAATAAATAAATAAATAAGAAATGGCCCTTGAAGGATGGGTTCACAGGCAGAGATGAGGGTAAGTGGAATTTTTGGCAACGATACCTGTGCAGACAGGAAATCATGGGGAAGGCTGAGACACAAGAAGTGGTCCAGTTTGTCTACAGCATCAAGTGTTACGCAGGGGTGGTGGGGAACGAAAGGACATCTATACCATATCCGACCTTGATTGTCCAGCTAAGGCATTTATCCATAATTCAGTTGACAGTGGGCAAATATCAAAAACTCCTGAA